>NW_025966890.1:0-28653 GCF_021869965.1 Rhincodon typus | reverse complement strand
CAGTCGATCTGAGACATCCCTGACCCATGCACCTGGGAGGCAACATATCATTCGGGAGTCTCGTTTTCGACCACAGAACCGCTTATCTACTCCCCTTACAATCGAATCCCCTATGACTATAGCTTTTCCACGCTTTTTCCCCCACTTCTGTACAGCAGGGCCAGCCACGGTGCCATGAACCTGGCTACTGCTGCCTTCCCCTGGTGAGCCATCTCCCCCAGCAGTATCCAAAATGGTATACCTGTTTTGGAGGGAGATGACTGCCTTCCTGCTTTTATTCTGCCTTTTGGTCACCCATTCCCTTTCTCGCTCAGCAATCCTAATCTGCGGTGTGACCAATTTGCTGAACGTGCTATCCATGACTTCCTCAGCATCGCGGATGCTCCAAAGCGAGTCCATCCGCAGCTCCAGAGCCGTCATGCGGTCTAACAAGAGCTGCAGCTGGACACCCTTCCTGCACGTGTAGGAGTCAGGGACATCAGCCGCGTCCCTGAGCTCCCACATTGAGCACGAGGGTCTGGGATCTCCTGCCACCCTTTTACTCTTAAGCTTAACTTAGTCCTACTATAATATCAAATAATAGATAAATGAAATGAAAAAAAATTGTACCAAATCACTCTACTTACCAGCACATGATAAAAAAAGAACAAGAAAAACAATTACCTTATCAACACAGCAGAGACTTTTTTTTTGGGTCAGAGGAGGAGGGCGGGTGGGAGACACTACACGTGTAGTGTCTCGGGTTTAGCCACTGCCCAAATATATCAGTTCACTGACGTTCCGAGAGCGCAATTCGACCGCTCCCACTCAGCTCCGCTGCCGAAATGGAGAACATACCTGCCGGCAGGCCCCTGGTCCTCGCTCTCACCGCTCCAGCTGCTGCTGCAGCAAAAAATGGAGATAATCTTCACTATCGATTCTACAAACCGTGTTGTTCACTTCGATTATTCTCCTCAATTGCTTTTTGTGTTTTGTATTCCGATTTTGTCCATTTTTGCTTGTAGATGGGCTGTTAGTTCCTGCTCATCCTTTGGTGTACATGGTGAACTGTAACCCTATGTTAGAACAGTCTACCTTACATCGTCGACACAGTAGCCACCGAAAACAATCTGGATTGATTCACAGCTGCCAACTTTCGTTGGTACGCGTCAAGGTCCCAGATACCAAGTGTGGAAGGAACGCATGTCTTCCACAGAATTTTGTTTGTTTTTAATAGGCTATATAGGCTTAGTACATAATACATGGTAGCTATTTGCATTATATTACAGACATGAGATCTTCTATCTCGGTTATACACACACTCACACACACACTCTCTAACACAGATACTCTTGTCAGAGACACTCTCTCTCTTACACGCACTGTCTCTTACACACACTCTCACTGTCTGAAACATAAATTCTTTCACATACATAGTTTCCTCAAACACGCACTCACTCTTTCACACACACAGACTTTCTAATACGCACTCTCTCACACACATACTCTCGTACAGAGACACTCTCTCACGAACAGACTTTCACACACTCACCCTCTCACTCGCTGTTTATCTCTGACCCACAAGCAATCACTGTCGCCAAAGCCACACTCAGTTTCATGGACACTCACCCTCTCTATTCCACATACATGTGCCCACACATATGCACACGCTTTACACACTCTATCATACACTCGGTCCTACACACACAATCTCTCTCACACACAGACATACACCAACGCTCTGTCTCGGGCTCAAACTCACAGATGCGCTCAAACACTCTCACATGACTCCTTCTCCCACACATACAGACTTGCATGGAAATCATCGCAGAGATACATGCATACAATCTCACAAATATAAGCCTACACTCACATATATACATCCAAACATTCACGCACTATCTCTCACAAACACATGCTTATTCACTCACATTTTTGTTCTTGATCTGTTAGATAACTACACACTCATTCGCTCTGGAGACTGGCCCAAACTGTCCATCCCTGCACTTGGCCCACTTGCTTCTAAACCTTTCCTCTCCGTGTATTCAACCAAATGTCTTTTAAATGTTGTTAAATTACCCGCCTCACCACTTCTGGTGGAAGCTTATTCTGTATGCGTACCGCTTTCAGTGTGAAAAAGCTGCACGTCAGGTTCCCATGTCTTGTTTCCCCTCTTACCTTAAACTGATGCCCACTAGACCTCGATTCCAAGAACTTGGGAATAATTCTGTGTACATTCACCTTCTCCGTGCCTCTCATGATCTGATACACTTTTATCCGATCCCTCCCTTCACTCTCCGATACTCTTATAAAAGAAAGTCCCTGCCTGTCCAACCTATCGCTATAACTCAGCCCCTTGAGTCCTGGGAATATTCTGGTAAATTCTTTCGCACTCTTTGCAGTTTAATGACATCTTTCCGACAGCAAGGTGAACAAACTGAACACAATACTCCACATGCGGCCTCAACAACATTCTGTCCAAATGCAATATATTTTCCTAACTATGATATGCTTTGCCCAGTCTGATGAAGGCCAGTGTTCCAAAAGCCTTCTCTACTGCCCTGTCTACCTGCGACTCTACTTTCAGAGAACTGTGCAATCCATCTCCAAGGCCCCTCTGTTCCACCATATTTTCTAATATACTATCATTCACCATGGACTTCCTGCCTTGATTTGACTTTCCAAACTGCAACAGCTCACAATTATCTGCATTAAACTCCAGTTGACATCTCCCAGCCCACTTGCCCAGCTGATCAAGGTCCTGCTGCAATTTCTGATAAACTTCCTTAATGTCAAGGATACCGCCTATTTTTGTGTCATCCACAATCTTACCAATCTTGACTTGTACATTCTCATTCAAATGATCGATATAGACGTGTCAGTGTCAGTGCTGTTGGCGTTTACAGCCCCTCATGAATGCTGTTTATTAATACTTCTGTTTCCTTTCTCAGTTAATGTGGCAACTATTGTAATCCTTTCCCGTGGAAAGAGTGGGCTCTCCAGATGTGTCACTGGCTACCTCATGGCCATGGCAACGGCAGATCTCCTCGTTGTGATCCTTGACCTGATATTGAAACATATTCCTAGTCTTTACCGAGAAGACTTTATGTTTCTGTAGTATATGGATGTGTGTAACATTCACGCTGCCCTGCTTTATGCAGCCACCGATTGCTCCATCTGGTTCACCGTCGCGTTCACCTTTGATCGATCTGTGGCCATTTGTAAACAGAAGCTGAAAATGAAATATTGCAGCGAGAAAACTGCTGCTGTGATTCTGGGAACAGTGATGGTGTTGAGCTGTTTAAAGAACATAATTTGGTATTTTATGTACAACAACACTTATCGTTTTTTTTTAAATGTTCCAGTGTTTTGTGGTCTAGAATTAAATGATGCTAACTTTAGAGTTGTGGGCGGCTATTGACATTGCTCACTACATTCTGACAGCCTGTCTCCCATTTGCACTGATTCTGCTGCTCAACATTTTCACTGTCGGACACATTTTAGTGAACAGCAAAGCCCGCAGGAGACTCCGGGCTCACGACAATGGGGAGAGTCCCAGGAACTCCAAGATAGGGAGTCGAAGGAGATCTATTATTTTACTGTTTGTTATTTCGGGCAATTTCATTCTGTTGTGGGCAGTGTTTACTGTGACCTCCATAACTGAGCGAACTGTTGATCTGGGTGACGCAGGCGATGTGCCTGCATATGTCATAGATTTAGGCTTCATGCTCCAGCTCCTGAGTTGTTGCACTGGCACTGGCATCTACGCCGTGACCCAGTCTAGGTTCAGAGGACAATTTAAGAATGTGGTGATGTAGTCCTTCAGTCTCCTAGCTAAATTAACTAACCAGTGTTAACAATGAATTCTTCCAGAATTAAATTCACTAATGACAAAAAAATTTTTCATTGCTTCTACGATGGGCACCTATTAACATCCAGGTTGTAGATACCCTCACATACTGGTCCAATCAGAATACTGGGATGGGTTGTGGTAAATTAGAAGGCGTTGAGTCATGCAGCGACTGTTCATATAGTCATGGAGTGTTTCAGAACTGTCCATATTCAATCAGCTAGAATTATTGGAAATAATGGTGGAGTATGAAGACCGTATAGAAATGAGCGGGGCTCAGTTAGTCCTATTATAACTGTGACAGGTCACGGGGTAGATTTTACTCACATCTACTGTTGATCTTTGTGTTTGGACGCGTAAAATGTAATGGACGCGACACCAATTCTGCTGCCTGAAGCGGATCGATCAATTGAAATATCTATCTATCTATCTATCGATCGATCTACTGATCTATCTATCCATTTTCCTATGTACCTATGAATCTGTCTTTCTATCGATCCATTCATCCATCCATCCATCTATCCATATCATCATATGTTGCCATGCATGAAATGTACGATCAACCAAACCTGTGTACATCATGCAAGAGGGATTGATAACGAATCACAGAAAAATCACTCCAAACATAAGAAGCGGGCGTGTGTCCTCTGGGTTTGAGTATCAGTAATTGACAATGCTGGGAAACAGGTTGAATATTTATTTCAATGTTGATGCTCATATATAACAAACTGCTTTCTCTCTACAGGCAGCTGGTGATTAGTTTCTTTCATGCAATAAACTTATACTCTGCTTTTAAATAACAACAGCCTTGTGTAAATTTATTTTAGTGAATACCCATTACGTGGAATCACTGGGAATTTTCAAGGTGAGGCCTGTCAAGACAGATGACCCTCTGGGATTTGAACTAATCAGCATTTCTGCAATCAGGCTGAAAAATAATTCGTCATGACTTCATAAATTCAACCTCTGACCTTTCTTGGAGGATACAAAGTGCAGAGAATTGCAATTTTGTTATGTTCATGTCCTGAGAGTGATTAATGAGGACAATGTCGAGGCAGATTCGCACTGTAACTGAACAAGTGATGGCCCTACCTGGGAATACTTGCTGGCGACAGTATAGGCAGAGTTTCACTCTGTATTGAACGCCAACCGGAAACTCGATGAGCAGCACCTCATATACCGCCTTGGGATCCTACAACCCAATGATCTCAATGTGGACTTTACAATCTTCAGAACCTCCCCACCCACGGCCTCATCCCATGACCAACCCTCCCTCTCATCCCCACTTCCTTGACCTGTTCGACATCTGTCCCACCTATCAGCTCCTCCCTCTATTTATTTCAGAGCCCCCTTCCCCCTCCCCCATTTCTCAAGAAGGGTCCCGAACCAAAACTTCAGCTTTACAGCTCCTCTGATGCTGCCTGGCCTGCTGTGCTCTTCCAGCTCCACATTGTGTTGTTCCTGACCTGAGAGTGTTTGATGTGGATGTGTGCATAGTTTAGAGGTAGTTTTAGTCTGTAACTAACCAAATGTCACTGACCTGGGAGTGTTTGCTTGGGATGTTGTAGAGGTAGCTGTACTCTGCATCTAACCCCGCTGTCCTGTCCTGCGAGTATTCATTGGGACAATGTAGCTGAAGCTTTGCTCTGTATCCAACAGCCTGTCGCCATGAATGTTTGATGAGGCATCATGTAGAAAGAGCTTGACTGTATATAGCCCCGTGCTTTTCCTGTCCCTGAGATTGTTTGATGGAGGAAGCTGTAGAGGGAGATTCACTCTGCACCGAACTCCCTGTCATGGGAGTGTTTGATGGGGGTCAGTGTAGAGGGAGATTTACTCTGCACCTAACCCCAGACGATTACTATCCTGTTGGTGCTTGTTGAAAGACAGTGTAGAGCGTTGCATTTGCTGGTAAATGGAGGGTCTCTGAAGTTACTTGTGAATACAATAAAATAGCTAAGGGATGGAAGAGAGTCTGCAGTGGTCAGTATGTCTTTTGAGAATGGAAGAAGTTTTGACGTGGAGCTCACTAGCAAGTTACTATTGGGAGTAGCAGACAGATAGGGGGAGGGATGGTGGGAATAGAGAGAGGGGGACGTGGAAATGGAGGGAGAAACAAGGAGAGTGGAGAGAGATGGGGGAGAGAGAGAGAGATGCAGACAGACAGAGAGAGTCATACAGCAAGGAAACAGACACTTCTGCACCATTCGGTCAAGCCAAACAGATCTCCTGAATTAATCTTTTCCCATTTGTCCATATCCGTCTGAACCATTCCTATCCATTTCCCCATCCAGATGCTTTTTAAATGTTGTAATTGTAACAAACTTCCTCTAGCAGCTCATTTCATGCATACATCAAACTCTGTGTGAAAAAGTTGCCCATAAGGTCCTTTTTAAACATTTCCCCTCTCACCTTAAACCTACGGCGCTAGTTTTGGACTGCCTCACTCCAGGGAAAATACCTTGGCGATTCACCTTGCCTGTACCCCTCATGATTTTATTAACCTCCATAAGGTCATACCACAGCCTTCAATGCTCCAGCGAATATAGCCCCATTCGATTCAGACTCTCCCTATAGTTCAAATGGTCCAAATCAGGTAACATCCTTGTAAATATTTTCTGAACCATTTCAACATTCATAACATCCTTCCTATAGCACCGTGACCAGAACTGTACGCATTAGAGCCTAAAAAAATAGCCTTTACAGTTGCACCATCACCTCCATGCTCCGAAACGCAAGGCACCGAACCATAAAGGCAATCATATGAAACGCCTTCTTCACCAACTTGTCTACCTGTGATTATACATTCAAGAATGTATGAACCTGCACTCCAAGTTCACTTTGTTCAGTGACACTTTCTAGGGCCTTGCCATTACGTGTATAAGCCATGCCCTGATTTGACTTTCCAAACTGCACCACCTCACATTTATCTAAATTAACTTCCATCTGCCTCTCCTCGGTCCACCGGCCCATCTGATCAAGGTCTCGAGAATTTACCCACCATTATGTGTTTGAAGACATCCAGCAACTGTTCCTCTGTAAAATAGACAGAGAGAGAGAGAGAGAAAGGCGGGGGGTGGGGTGTTCGTGTCAGGGTGTTACAGACAGAGGCAGACAGACAGAGAGACGGAAAGAGAGAGAGAGAGTAAATGTGATTTACCTGAACTGGGGCCGGAATGAGAATCTTCACGGATCAGGAGAGAATGAGGAACTTGGGAACTGTTTCCGGGAGAGATGAATTGTCTGTGAGGGAATTCTAATGGAAGTTTTCAAAATCACGAGCGGGAGGCTGGACAGAGGAGATAGGTAGAAGCCCTTCCCACTTCCAAAAGAATTAGTAAAGTGAGAGAGGTATATTTAAAGAGGTATGCAATTGTATCAAGGATGATGTAAGGGAACGTTTTATCATACAGTGAATAGTTAGAGTGTCGAATGTATTGCCTGGAATTGTTTTGGAAACAGGTTCAGAGGAGAGCCATTGGATGGTTATTTTCATGGAAATGGTTGTTCGGAAATGGCGAAAAACTAGAAAATTGGCATCCCGAGTATAGAAATAGCATGGGCTTTGATGAGCTGAACGGCCGTCTTCTGCACATAACACCGCTTTGATTCTGTGAGTTAAGAGATTTTGGGAATAACACGTGAAACACAGTAGCAAGTAAGTCTACAAGGAAAGAACTGGACAATGGTATTGGAGAAGATAGTAATGTGGATTCAGTGGACCGAAAGGCCTATTTCAAGGGCGTAGAATCTCTATCACTGTTTTGGTTTGGGACGAGGCCCATTCAGCGTCTCAACTCATCACAGTCTTGGTTCAAACATAGACAAAACAGCTGAATTCCAGAATTGATTTGAGAGTGACTGCTCTTCACATTAATGCTTCATTTGAACGAGGGTGGCATCAAGGATCTCCATCTGTGCTGGATTAAATGGGCATCCGGGCCAAACTCTTGCCCTGGTTAGAGTCATACTTGGCACAGAGAAAGACGGTTGAAGTTGTTGGTGGTAAGTCATCTCAACTCCAGGACATCTCGGCAGGAATTCAGTAGGAGCATTTCCTACGTCCAGCCATCTTCATCTGCTTCATCGATGACCTTCCCTCCATTGGACAGTCAGATGTGGGGTGTTCGAAAATGAGTGCATTGTATCCAATATCATTTTCCGTTCCTCAGGTACTGAAGCAATCCCTAATCAAATCCAGTCAGTCCTGGAGAAAATCTAGCATTAGGCTGACAAGGGGTAATTAACATGTGCACCACACAAATGCCAGGCAATTTCCATCCGGCAACAACAGAGAATCTCGCCATCATATCATAAATCCTCAATGGTATTACCATCACCGAATGCCACCCCCACCCCATTATCAATAACTGAGTGATGACCATCTCCAACAAGAAACAATCTAACCATCGACGCCTTAACGTTTAATGATGTTATCATGACTGAATATCTGCATATAAACATCTTGGGGGTTACCAAGACCTGAAACAGAACTGAAACAAACGTACCAAAACTATGGCTGTAAGAGACGCTCAGATAGGAATCCAGCCACGAGTAACTCAGCTCCTGATTCCTTCACCCACATCAACAGGGTACAAGTCATGAGTTTGGTGGAATGATCCCCAAATGCCTGGATTGTGGAAGCTCCAACAACATTCGAGAAGCTAGATACCAATACCAACGGATGTAGCAGTCGCCCTGCCTGACGTATCTTCCCCCAACTGTTTCAACACACTGACCTCCGCCTTCGACATTCACTCCATCGATGACTGCTGCACAATCACATCAGTGTGTGCTGTCTACAAGACGGTATTGCATGTTGCAGAAAACTCCGCAATCTCGCCCCACTCTCTGGAGGATCAAATTTGCCGTCTTCCCTGCTCTAATCTTTATCCTTAGACTGCAAACTGCCCCAGCTCTGGACTATCTCCGATCATTGGGAAATGCTTCTTGCTTTGATGCTGTCTCGTCCTCTTAGAACTCCATGGGCATCTCTGAGATACACACCTCCCCAATTCCACACTCCTGCCTTTCCGCATAACCACGGTTTCCCCTCATGATTAAAAGTAAACATTTCTATCTCAGCATTGGTAACGCTCTACGGTAAAGAATTCCACAGCATCGTTCCCCTCTGAGATAAGAAATTCATCTGCATCTCTGTCTTCAAAAAGCGAACCGCTTTATCCTGGATTGTGATCTCTGACCTGCTGCAGGCCACGTGCTGTGGATAACATACAACTTCATTGGATGCAGAGGAATTGAAAGTATGGCAATAAAATTCCAAGTCAAGATGTTGAATTCCTCAGAGTGGAACCTGCAGAAGATGGTATTTCCATGTATCTGCCATCCTTGTCCGTCTCTGTGCATTATGCTCAGTGGTTATCACGACTGCCTCACAACACCAGTGACCTGGGTTTGATTCCACACTCAGGCAAATGACACTGTGGAGTTTGTACATTCTCCCCATGTCCGCGTGGTTTTCCTCCACCTTCTACAGTTTCCACCGACAGTCCAAAGTTGTGCACGTCATGTGAATTGGACATGCTAAACTGCCCATAATGTCCACGGATGTGCAGACAATGTGGCTTCGCCAGGGGTATCCCAAGTTCACCGAGGTAAGGTAGAGGATGGGTCTGAGTGCGATTCTTTTCGGAGGATAGGCGTGGACTCGGTGAGCTGACTTGCCCACTTCAACGCTGCAGGGTTTCGACAGTTTTATGATTGTCGATCTCAAGGGTCCTGGATTTAGATGATGCCTTCTAAGGAGCCTCTGAATTTCCGCAGTTCACCTCGTAGGCAGTACACCCTGCTGTGATTGTGCCTCAGTTTGGCGGGATTGAGGGCGGTTCACACAACGATCGAGCGGAGGCGGTCCTGGATGGTGTCAAACCTCTTGAGTATTATCGGCACTGCGCTCATCTAGGCAAATATGGAATATTCCATCAGCCTCCTGACATATGCCTTGTCGACAGTGGAGAGGCTTTGATTTTGGAGGGAGGGGTGTGAGGTAATAAACCTTCGTAGTGTGGATGCGCAGAAAGATCTCGGTGTCCATGTGCATAGATCACTGAAAGTTGCCACCCAGGTTGATAGCGTTGTTAAGAAGGCGTACGGTATGTTAGGTTTTATTGGTAGGGGGATTGAGTTTCGGAGCCATGAGGTCATGTTGCAGCTGTACAAAACTCTGGTGCGGCCGCACTTGGAGTATTGCGTACAGTTCTGGTCACCGCATTATAGGAAGGATGTGGAAGCATTGGAAAGGGTGCAGAGGAGATTTACCAGGATGTTGCCTGGTATGGAGGGAAGGTCTTATGAGGAAAGGCTGAGGGTCTTGAGGCTGCTTTCATTAGAGAGAAGAAGGTTAAGAGGTGACTTGATAGAGACATACAGGATGATCAGAGGATTAGATAGGGTGGACAGTGGGAGCCTTTTTCCTCGGATGGTGATGGCTAGCACGAGGGGACATAGCTTTAAATTGAGGGGTGGTAGATATAGGACAGAGGTGGTTCTTTATTCAGAGAGTAGTAAGGGCGTGGAATGCCCTGCCTGCAAAAATAGTAGACTCGCCCATTTTAGGGGCATTTAAATGGTCATTGGATAAACATATGGATGATAATGGAATAGTTTAGGTTAGATGGGCTTCAGATTGGTTTCACAGGTCAGCGCAACATCGAGGGCCGAAGGGCCTGTACTGCGCTGTAATGTTCTATGTTCTATGTTCTATGTTCTAAACCTGTCCCTGAAGGTTTCCCAACCTTTCTGTTTATCCAGAAAGTCCGGTTCAGCTTAAGAACTGTGCAGGATTTGCCTGGACCACCGCTGCAGTGTTGCATGCACAGATGTGATTGCCCTGGAGAGCATGCAGAGTAGATTCAGCAGGATGTTGCCTAGAATGTACCAGTTTAACTGTGACGGGAGACACGATTGTCAAAGTAAAATCTGAAAGAACCGCAGATGCTGTAAATCAGGAATAAAAACAGAAGTTGCTGGAAAAGCTCAGAGGTCTGGCAGCATCTGTGAAGAAAGATCAGAGTTAACGTTTCGGGTCCGTTGACCCGTCCTCAGAACTGGGGCCTCTTCTGAACTGTCTGATTCAGTAACTCTAAGGCACTGGCGAGAAGGGTTTTGGAGGCAGAATTGCTTTTATCTTCGAAGAAGGTTTCAGATGTACATTTCTAATGCCGAAGCATGCCAGTCCATGAGCCAAATGTTGGAGAATGTAATGATATGCCTGATGGGTCTAAGATTTTTTTTTGCTCTATTTCCCGATAGCAGACAGACAAATAAGTAACTTTTTTTCTGATACAAGGGGTAAAAGAGGAAGGCAGTTCATTATCCCCAGTCCACAGGCCTTGCTGAGATGATTCCTTTGCTGGTCAGAATGTCCTGTTATTCAATTTCCTGTCTCAAGGTTGCACTCATTTTCTTACAGGAGGCACAGGGCAATTGGAACACAAACTGAAAATTCTCTGAGCTACTGGATAAGGGTCACAGTCACAGCCATGGGTGTGGGAAAATAAATCAGCTCTCTGCAGGGCGTTGGACTAATACTTGCTGAGAAGCAAAGACTTCTTCCACTATAATACGCAAGCACAAGCTCTTCACCTCATCAGAAGCTGGATAGATACTGTTGGATGCAAGTCGAACCTCATTTATGACACAATCTCTGGTGGTGCCTGTTCGTGGACAAACATTCTTCCGCTTGGAGACATTGCAGCCTTCAAGGCTTAATATCGAGTTCAATAATTTCAGACAATGATTATTCCATTTCTTGCGCCTTATCATTTTCACACCACGAAGAAGTCATGAAAAACAATGCATTTTGTATGGCCAGCACCCATTTCACCAGAACAAACAGCAGACTCAAATCCCTCCCCATCCCATTATCAGTTATCTGGATTTCATTTTCCCCTGGCTCACCATGAAATTTCGCTTTGTCTGTCTATCCCTACATTATCCCTCTCTCGCTCTTTCTCTGTCTCCCACTCTGCCTTTTGACTCCACTGATCAGGTCACTCCGCTCCACACGCTATCCCAACCACCCTGCTGCCACATTCCACTCCCAATCATTGCCATGAATAAATCTTTTCTAAGCTCCTAATAATTCTGAGGAAGGGTTACTGTACTCGAAACGTGCACTGTGTTTCTCCCTCCACTGATGCGGCCGGACCTGTTCAATCTCTCTGAGAGCATCACACACCGTTTTGGCTTCAAATGTTGACCTGTCAGAATTATTTCGCTAAATCACTTCAGATTCAACACAGTTTTTACCGCGACATCTCATTTGCATTCACGCCTCATGCATTAACTCGCACTCTATTTTATTTTGCGCTGCCATAGCCCTGGACAACATCCTTTGACATTGAAGGACAGATGTTGTCTGCTTCACCTGTCAACGTACTTTGTTTTTGGCAATGACCTCATTCTATTCCATTGCCTTGCATCTCGAACGACATTCAATCCCCACTATTTTCAAAGTTCTCACAAAATATAATGATATTATTAATTTTTTGCAACATTTTGCCAGACTTATTTGCCCAGAAGCGAAGGGTTGAGCGTATAAATCCGGAAATGGGTCGAGTATGTCAAAGGTTGCTGTCTTCCACGGTACCAGGTCATCTTTGGTAAAGTACTGAAGTGTCAGCAATCCCAAGGGCGATACTTTTCATATCAATGCTCCACTATTCCACACAACATTTTAGGAAGGGCACAGGATTTCTCAATTGACTGGCCAGTTGGTCCTAAGTTTAGAGAAAGCAGGGAGCAGATTCCTGTTCTTGCCCAGAATCACTGAACGTTACAAACAGGCAGCCTCATGTCACAGATAAGCAATCGTGAACCATCAACATATCACTATATCAATTATAGCACTAACTCAATCATCAACGGTCCTCCATACACAGATGCACGCAGGGTGAAACATATGGGTGCTCCTGGAAAAGGAGAAAATCAGAAAGCGGTACTTTGGTCCCTATCCACACGGCACACTGAGATGATCCTTTTGTTAATCACAACGATTTTTCTCGACCTTCTTTCTCAAAGTACTTCGCCTTGTTTTACAAAGACGCAAGGTAACTAGTCCACATCTAGGGAGGTATTTTTTGTAACTAAACGCCAAACAGCAAGTGATGAGTGGGAATAAACTGGCTATGTTGACACTTGACAGTTTTGTTTTCCTGAAGAATAGTTCAGAGATTCTGGAGATCTGATTCTTCCCCCCCAACTCCACAATGCAACTCTCCCCTCCCCAAGCTGTTCAGCTCCCCTAGATTGAAACACATCATTGTTTGGCAGCAGGACACTTTTTCTGGCCAAAACGCACTTATGTTAATAATTTGGCAGATGGTATAAAATGGAGCGATGTTAAGCATTTGTCAAGGCAAAGAGTTTAAGAGCCGGGATGTCATGGTGGAGCAGTATTAAAAGTTGGTTAGGCCACAGCTTGAATATTGTGAGCAAGTCTGTAATCTATATTATACGAAGAAGGTGATTGTACTGGAGACAGTGCAGAGACTTCCTCGGATGTTGCCTGGGCTGGAGAGATTTATTCATTAAAGGAGTTTGGAGAAACTGACATTGTTTAAATTAGAGTAGAGGGGATTGAAAGACTGAGATGTAAAGAAAATTATGAGTGGTAGACAGTTTGGATATTTCCCGTGATTGAGGGATCAGACACCACGTAGGCATTGATTTAAGGTGAGTGCCAGAAAGTTTGGAGGACATGTGAGGCAAAACTATTTTATCCAGACAATGGTGAGAATCTCGAAGTCAATGCCTGTAAGATTGGTTTTTTGCAGAAACGGTGAGTACATTTCAGAAGTCTTCAGAAGCGCGCTTACAGTGCCACCGCATGCAATGTTAGGTGCCAAATATTGGAAAATTGGATTTAAACAGTTCAGTAGTTGGGTTTGTTAAACAAGGTTTTTTTTTCTGAAAAGCCTTCTTTTTTCTGCTGTAAATCACAATAACTGTAATTCCATCACTGAGCACGCTACCAGTCAAATCGCCAGTTCTGTTCTAACTCTCCGACAACGCTTGGCTTCATCTCATCTATAACTGCCACAATTCCCCAGCTGGCAGCTGTGTAAACAGCACTTACAATGAGTGCAAGGTAACTTTTTTATTAAAAGTGCATGAATCCCTTCAACAGTCCTCGTTGATTAAAACTGAATGTTTTTATCCGAATTCAGTGCATGATTTAAACACAGAATTATAGTGTTTTAAAGTCTGTAGGTGTGAGGCTAGAAAAAAAAAACATCAGGCCAGGCAGCATTCGAGAAACTGGTAAGGAAACGTTTCAGCCCGAAATCATTACGCTGTGTACCTACAAACATGCGCTCCGACTCTCACTTTGGTTAAAACAGTGACTCAGACACACTGCAACTTTCAAAATTTATTTCCCTTGTTGCATTTCAGCTTCAACACTGAAATCAAGTCTGTATTGGAAGGCTTTGAGTGAATTCATTTGCCTAGTGACTGTAAAAGCAGCAAGAAATCTGATTATCAGAGCTCAGGTGCTCATGATGAATTAATGCCAGCTCAAGTTCATCTCTCAGGGACTATTATGTCTGTTCTATATAAAGATTCCGCTTTGAGCCGGCTGCACTCCATGGATTTACCCTCCACCAACCGACGGCAGAGGCATTATGAATTTGGCTGGTATAGTTTCATGGTACGAGAAGGTGTTTAAACTGCTGGATATATTTCGGGATATCGAGAGGATATACTTCCCGCTACTTGCGGCTGTTAGTGTGCCCCGTAAGTAATAATCTCGGCTATCAATTCTACAAACTACGCTATTCATTTCGCTTTTTCTCCTCATTTGCTCGCTGTGTTTTGTATTCCGATTTAGTCCAGCTTTGCTTAAGGATATGTTTTAGTTCCTTCTCAGCCCTTTAGTGTATGTGGTGATTTTTAACCCTATGTTATAAAAGTGTACCTTACATCATTGTCACAGTGACGAGTAAAATCAAGTTGGATTAATTCATTTGTTGGTACGTGTCTAGGTCCCTGATACCGAGTGGGGAAGGACGACATGACATCTTCCACAGAAGATTTGTTATTTTTAGTAGACTGTAACGGCTTTGTATATTATACATGGTAGCTCTTTTCGTTATATTTCAGACGTGAAATGTTCTCTCTCAGATATACACGCATTCACACTCTCTGTCCCTCACACACAGACGATCAGAGTTTGACTCTCTTACACACACTGTCCTCACACTTACACTGTCTAAACATTCTTTCTAAACACGCATGTTCTCAAAATTGCACTTACTCTCCCACACGCACCCTTTCTGACACATATTCTTTCATACACATACTCTCGCACAGATACACTCCCTCACTCATAGCGTTTCATGCACACACCCTCTCACTCACTCTCTGTCTCTGACACACACTCTCTCACTCTCGACAAACCCACACTCATTTTCATGGACGCTCACGCTCTCTGCTCTGCACACACGCTCATACACACATTCACACATTTCACACACACTTTCACACTGGCTCATGCACAGGCAATCTCTCTATCATACGCAGACATGCACTCACACTCTCTTTGGCGCACATACTCGCACATGCGCTCAAATACTCTAGCATGACTCCTTCTCTCACACAGATAAACATGCGCAGAAATCATCGCAGAAATACCCACGCATGCACTCTCAAAAATACAAGCTCATACTCATACATGAACACACAAACATTCACCCACACTCTCTCACAAACACCTAATTATTCCAAATTCTGTTGTCCTTACTCTTTCAGACACCACACACGCTCACTCATGCGCTCTGGAGACTGACCAAACCTGGTCCATGCCGGACAAAATGCCCATCCACGCTAATCCCATTTCCCTGCACTTGGCCCTTATTGTTCGAAAACTTTCGTATACCTGTTTTCGTCAAAATGTCTTAACATGTTTATTATTATTATTATTATTATTTACCTGCCTCAATTACTTCTGCTGGCAACTCATTCTGCATGCGTACATATTGTGTGAAAAAGTTCTACCACAGATTTACATGTATTCTTTCCCCTCTGACCTTAAAGTGATGCCTTCTTGTCCTCGATTCTCCAACCAAGGGAAACGGACTGGGTGTATTCACCCCATCCATGCCTCTCATGATATTGTACACTCCTTTAAACACCGCGCCCCCCACCCCGACCCCCGTTAAGTCTCCTATGCTCTAAACAAAAATGTCGCACCTTGTCCAACAACACCCTACCATTCAATCCCTTGTTCGTTGGAAACATTCTTGTAAATTCCTTCAACACTCTTTGCAGTTAAATAACATCATTCCTATAAAAAATGATCAAATCTGAACACATTACTCAAATTCCAGCCTCAACAACGTCCTGGGCAATTTCCCAACTTCTATACTCAATGCCCTGCCTGATGTAGGCCACTATAGCAAAAGCTTTTTTTTCACAGCCCCGTCTACTTGTGGCTCCACTTTCAAAGAAATATGGGGGTGAACTCCAAGGTACCTCTCTTCTACCACATTTCCTAAGGCACTACCACTCACGATGAAATTCTTACCTTAATTTGACTTTTCAAACTGCAACACCACACACTTATCTATATTAAAATCCAGTTACCACTTCTCTGACAACTCCCACAGCTGATCAAGATCCTGTGTCAATTTTTGATAACATTCCTCAATGTCCACGATAGTGCCTACTTTAATGCCATCGGCAAGCTTACTCATCATGCCTTGTACATTGTCAACCAAGTCAGTGTCAGTGGTGGAGGGGAGGAATGCTGAATGTTGGCTTTTACAGCCTCCTGCACCCTGTTTATTAATGCTTATGTTTCCTTTCTCAGTTAATGTGATAACTATTGTAATCCTTTCTCGTGGACAGTGCGGCCTCTCCAGATGTGTCACTGTCTACCTTGTGGCCATGGCAACGGCAGATCTGCTCGTGGTGATCCTCGACCTGATACTGAGACATATTCCTGTTCTTTATCGAGAAAACTTTATGTTTCTGCAGGATATGGGTGCGTGCAACATTCACGCTGCCCTGCTTTATGCAGCCACTGACTGCTCCATCTGGTTCACTGTCGCATTCACTTTTGATCGATCTGTATCCATTTGTAACCAGAAGCTGAAAACAAAATATTGCACCGAGAAAACTGCTGCTGTAGTTCTGGGCACAGTGACGGTGTTGAGCTGTTTAAAGAACATAATCTTGTATTTTATGTACAACAATAGGTATCGTTTTATGAATGATCCTGTATTTTGTGGTCTAGAATTAGGCGATGCTAATTTAGAGTTATGGGCGGCTATTGAAATTGCTCACTACATTCTCACACCCTGTGTCCCATTTGTACTGATTCTGCTGCTCAACGTTTTCACTGTCAGACACATTTTAGTGAACAGCCGAGCCCGCAGGAGACTCCGAGCTCACAGAATTGGGCACAGTCCCAGAGACACCGAGATGGAGAGTCGAAGGAAATCCATTATCTTACTGTTTGCTATTTCTGGCAATTTCATTGTGTTGTGGGCAGTATTTACGGTGACCTCTATACTTAAGCA
This sequence comes from Rhincodon typus, assembly GCF_021869965.1. Classification (NCBI taxonomy): domain Eukaryota; kingdom Metazoa; phylum Chordata; class Chondrichthyes; order Orectolobiformes; family Rhincodontidae; genus Rhincodon; species Rhincodon typus. The sequence continues at coordinate 11,280 of NW_025966890.1, read as the reverse complement.
AATTGAACATTTGGGTGACACAATCGTGGTACCTGCATATTTTCTAGATTTAGGCTTCATGCTCCAGCTCCTGAGTTGTTGCACTAACACTGGGATCTATGCCGTGACCCAGTCGAGGTTCAGAGGACAATTGGAGCAAGTGGTGATATATCCCTTTAGACTATTGGCTAAATTAACTAAACAGTGATCCTACGTTGGGCACCTACTAACACCCAGGTTATAAATACACTCACATTCTGGCCCCATCTGAACACTAGGGTGAAAGGAGGCGAGTTGGAAAGTGTTGTGGACTAAGTCAGGCTATGACTTGTCCTTTATAGTCGTGGAGTGTTTCAGAGAGGTTAGTATCCAGCCAGGTAGAAGTATCAGATGTTGAAGTGGTGCATGAGGACCGTATAGAAGTGAACGAGGCTCAGCCAGTCTTTATTAACTTTGGCAGGTCGGCAGGTGAATGGTACTCACAGTTACAGCCGATCTTTGGATTTGGAGGGTGTAAATGGTCATCACATGACACTGATTCTGCTGCCTGACACAGACGTATCTATCTATCTTTCTATCTATCTATCTGTTTATCTGTCTGTCTATCTGTCTGTCTGTCTGTTTTATCTACCTATCTATCGATCGATCGATCTATCTATCTCTGTAATTATCTCTCTATCTTTCTCTGTATCTATCCATCTATGAATCTGTCTATCTGTCTATCCCCTCATCCATCCATCCACATAACCACATCGCCAGATGTTGCCATGTGGGAAATTTACGTTCAACCAAAATTGTGTACATCACACAAGAGAAATTCGTTATTAAACACAGAAAAATCACTTCAAACAGTCGAAACCTAAGAAGCGGACATGTGTCCTGCGGGCTTGACTGTCAGTAATTGACAGTGCTGGGAAACAGGTTGAATATTTGTTTCAATGTTTATGCTCACATATTTCAAGGTGCCTTCTCTCTACAGTTAACTTGTAATTACTCACATTTATGCGATAAACTTATGTTCTGCTTTTAAACACCAGCAGCAGTCTTGTGTAAATTTGTTTTTTGAGTAACTACCACTTGGACTGTCTGGAATTTTTCAAGGACGTGCCCTGTGAAATCGTTTAACCTTCTGGGATCTGACAGAATAAGTATTTCTGCAATCAGGCTGAAAATGAATTCGTCATGATTTCGCAAGTTCAGTCCTTGATGTGCAGGCGACATGATGCAGAGAATTGCAATGTTGTTATTTTCATGTCCTGAAAGTACTCACTGAGGACAATATAGAGGCAAATTTGCACCGCACATAAACATTTGATGGTCACGCCTGGGAGTGTTTGACGGCGACAGTACAGACAGACCTTGACTCTGTATCTATCCCCTTGCTGTTCCTGTCCTGTTAATGTTTGTAGTGGGACAATGTAGAACGTGCTTTACTCCGTATCTAGCTTTGTCCTTTCCATGTCCTGGGAATGTTTGTTGGGGTCCATGTAGAATACAAATTACGCTGTATTAACCTCATGCTATCCCTGTCCTGGGATAACTTGATGGGCTTTACTGCAGATGAAGGTTCACTTTGTAGCTAACCCTGAACTCTCCCCGTCTTGGGGAGCTTGATCGGGGGCCAGTGTAGTGAGGGCTTTACTCTGTATCTAGCCCTGATGCAACGTAGAGGGGTCCTTACTCTGTATGTAACCCTGTAGTGTTCCTGACTTGTGAGTGCCTGATTGGGGCAACAGTGTAAAGCGAGCTTTACTCTGTATCTAAATCTGCACTGTCCGTGTCCTGGGAATGTTTGTTGTGGGAACAGTGTAGAGGGGGCTTTGCAATGTATCTAACGCTGTGTTCTCCCTGTCTTGGATGTGCTAGATCGCGGAACAGTGTAGATAAAGCTTTACTCTGTATCTAAGCTTGTGCTGTCCCGGTCTCTCATCACATACGGTCTCTGCCCTGGGATGTTAGACATGTAGAGGGGTCTTTACTCTGTATCTAACCGCTTGTTGTTCCTGGCTTGGGAGTACTTGATGGAGCGACAGTGTAAGGGGAGCTTTACTCTGTATCAAAACCCTTGTCCCTGTTGGAGATTGATGTGGGACCTTTTACAGAGAGCTTTAATCTGTATCTATATCTGGACGATTACTGTCCTGTTAGTCTTTGTTGCAGGACGACGTAAAGGTGGCTTTACTGTGCTTCTGAAACCATTATCCCTCACCGGGGTTTATTTGTTTGGGACTGTGTAGAGGCACAGTTAAAGGCAAGGGAGAGTAGATTTCAAAGGGATGTGATGGCAGAACAGAGCGTTTTGAGTGTCAGGAATTTGCTGCTTTGCTCTAGACAGAGGAACTCCCAAATCAATTGTGGAAAAAATGAATTGGCCAAGAGATGGAAGGGAGTGTGTAATGGTCAATACCACCTTTGGGAATGGGAGAAAGTTTGTAGTGAAGCTCACCTGGGAGTTCGTATTGGGACAGGCAGACTGAGAATTGGAGAGAGATGGGGGTTGTAGAGACAGGTGAGAAGAGAGAGAGAGAGGGACGAAGAGAGAGAGAAAGAGAGAGAAGTAGAGGTATAGAAGAGAGAAGGAGATAGATAAAAAGAGATTAAGACAGACACAGTGAGAGAGACAGAGACAGACAGTTCAGATCCTGGATGAACGATGAAACCAAGGACGAGTCCCCAGTTTTGTTATGATGAGAAATGGCTGAACCCATCTGATCATTAAACTAAAACACAAGCCCCAATCTGCCATGAGAGAAGGAACTCCCAGGGAAACTCGCCTTTCCCCTCGTAATCTATTGGAAGAGTAGTTAAAAGAAAGAAGATCCCCTGATCTCCATTTTGCAAGTCACAAGAAACAATTTAATTATTAACCCAATAATGAAATTAATTAACACAATCACTAACAACCTGACCCATCACCCTTACACAGCTAACTGCTCCCTAACTGTTCTACATTCTAGCGGAATGCTGTTTAAATGAAGACAAGGCCCAATAATATAAACCCAATTTATAAACTATAAACTATTTATTTATATTTATAAACTAATAAATTATAACTTAATCTCTCCAAGTTCGCACAGACTGTCTTCTGGAATATTCTGTCATCTCCGTTGTCTTCATAAATGCCTTTCTTCCACCAATTCTACCATCAGCGACGTTTTGTGTCTAAAGTTTCTTCAATGAGGACTTTGATCTAAAATACAGTGATACCTTAAATTAATTAGCTGGGCTTTCTCTGAGAGATGAATGGTGCTATCTCTGGCCAACTCTGATGCTCTCTCTTTCAGATGGCAATTGGCTCTCACCCCATTTTATAAATGCCCTCATCTTATATACTCGTAATGACATCGTCATATTCTTATAATATGTTTGATTTCAGGTTTTCAACACCATCAGATTTAAATTCAATTTGTTTTCTGTATCGAGGTGTTTCGTTAAAATTAATCGGCCAAACTCAAAGTCATTGTCACAGCATCAAAACAAAACTGCTGCTTTGTCTGCCACATGCAAGGATTTTTTTTTGATGCATTGGTTACACATTTTTAAGTCTCTCTGTGCTTACAACTTCACCCATTGCTCACAGACGTACTTTTTTTATAAAAAACCTAAGTACAGACAAAGTACAAATCTCTTAAAACAACAACACATTTCAGTTCACAGGAAGGGTCACCGGACCCGAAATGTTAACTTCTTTTATTTCCTCCGCAGATGCTGCCAGACCTGCTGAGCTTTTCCAGCAACTTTGTTTCTGTTCCTGATTTACAGCATTCGCAGTTTTTTTTTTTTTTCGGTTTTTAACACATTTTAGCTTCCTGCCTTACAATTCAAAATTACTGGACCAAAGGAAATTTTTCACTAATCCTTCAATGCTAATCTGTCCAAATTCTTGAAGTCTTTGTTGAATGTTATTGTAGGTCTGTTTGCAGCTCCTAGACTGCACTAGGCCACATTGCTAAATTTCACCCATCTAAGACAGAGATAAGGATGGATTTCTGCTCTCAGGACAGAGTGAATCTGTTGAATTCCTATAACTTTGAGGAATGTCGAGGCTACAATGGGAGATTTTTAACCAGGAAATGGACCAAGGGACACGGGAAAATGCAGGAAACGGGACATGGATGCATGGCCATCATAGAAAGCTAGAAATGTTCTCACAGGGTCAGACTGGCTCAAAGCAGGAAGCATGGTCCCAATGGTGGAGGGGGTTCCAGAAACCGGTGGAGGTCACAGCTTAAGCAGCCCTGTGGACATGACGAGACATTCTTTACCCAGGGAGTGGGATGCGCCTGTGGATTTCTCCATCTCAGAATGCGGTCGACAGCAAAACTTTGAATGTTTTCTGGAGCAGTTGTGTACACTTCGTATTGGACCTTGTGGAACTGTCTGTGGCTGAAAACAGCGTAGAATAGCAGAAGATGCGGTTAATCTGATATAAAATCTCTGGGAAGATTGGTAGATGAAGGAATAGCTTGTTTAGTCTTGTATCTAAATTAAACTATAAGTTCGGGACCGTAAGTACAACGGAACCTCAATCAAATTAGGCCAATTAAGCCAGGAAAGGTGGACGAAATTTAATTTGAATAAATTCGACGTGTTGCATTTTGGTCAGGAAAACCAGAGCAGGGCTTGCACAGTCAACTGTAGGGCTGTGAGGGGAGTGTGGTCGAACTGGGAGACCTGGGGGTGCAGATACATAGATCCTCGAAGCAGGCGTTTGGCACCTTTGCCTTCATCTGTTAGCAGATTGAGTGTAGGAGTGGGGACGTCATGTTGCAGTTGTACAAGACATTGGTGAGGCCACATTTGGATTATTGAGTGCAATTATGGTCACCCTGCTGCAGAAAGGATACAATTAAACCAGATTTTAAAAAAATAAGATTTACAAGGATATCACTGAAAGTGGCAGGTTTGAATTATAAGGAGAGTCTGGATAGGCTGAGGTTTTTTGCTTTCCCTGGAGCGTAAGAAGTTGAGAAGTGACCTTATGGATGTGTATAAAATCATGAAGGGCATGGTGAGGGTGAATACCCAAGGTCACTTTATGAGGTTAGGGGTGAATAAAACTGGAGGGCACAGATTTAAGGTGAAAGGTGATAGATTTAAAAATAACCGAAAGGGCATTTTTTTTATTTTTGCGCAGTGGTGGTGATTATATGGAGCGAGCAACCAGAGGCAAATACATGTACAACATTTGAAAAGAAATTTGAGTAGATACGTGGTTCCAATGCATAAGGCATGCAGCTGGAAACAATTCAGTTCGGGAAACCTGACTCGCATGGTCTAGTCGAACTGAAGGGACTGTGTGACTCTATAAGGACCCTGATGCCCTCTTAACCACCTCGTCTCACTCTCCTTCTCTGAGCCGTGGACCTGATCTTCCGTGCCTGATTGAGAAGGAAAAAGCACACGGGTTTCAGATTAAACTGGAAACGTGGATCCAAAAATGGCTCAGTGGTAGGGAAGGTGGCGGTGGAAAGCTGATTGTGTGCGACTGGAACGCAGCGGCGTGTCACGGGAACCGGCGCTGGGGTCCCTATTGATTGCAAGAGAACTAAAGGACGCCAGTGAGAATGTGTCTGACGATAAGCAAGTCTGCCAGGATGAGGAGGAAGGTGTTAAGGCTGCTAGGCGATGCAGACAGATCAGGCAGATCACTGGCAGGTAGCGTTTACGCAAAACCATCTTTCTAAGAATTAATGAGGCAAGGGAGTCCTCAATGAACGGCCGCACACTAATAAGCTCATAGAGAGTGTGGGTTCACAGATACCTGAAGGTGAGAGGACAGCTTAATAGGCTAATCAAGAAAGCATGCAAGGCACTTGTCTTTTTTAGGCAGTGCATCAGTTACAAGAGCAGGGAGGTTACCTCGGAATTGTAAAGAACGTTGATCACGCCACAGCTAAATTGCTGTTTGCAATTCTGGTATCTGCATTGCAGGCAGGATGTCATTGTGCTGGAGGGAGTGCAAAGGAGATTCATCAGGATGTTGCCCTGGGATGGATAATTTCAACAAATAAGAGATGCTGGAGACAGCACACGTAGTTTTGTTCAAAGAAGAGAACACTGAGGGGGGACCTGAGAGAGGGTTATACGACTAGGAAGGGCAGAGAGAGGGCTCGATAGAATGCACAAATTGCCCTTAGTTGTTGGGTAGGTAAGGGGGCATCACTTGGAAGTGAAAGGCGGGTGTTTAGGGGCGATATAGTGATAGATATACTGACAAGGTGATAGATGGATAGACGGATAGATGGATGGATGGATGGATGGATGGATAAATGGATACATGGATGGATAGATGAATAGACAGATAGATAGATAGACAGACAGGTACTTGGAGAAAGAGAGAGGGATAAACTAATGGACTGATACATTGGTAGACATACAGATGGATTGTTAGACAGATGCGCAGAGAGAGAGATGAATAGATAAACAGATATTTAAATAGACATATTTGAAGAGACGAACAGACTGATATTCAGATTGACAGACATTTGTAGAGATAGGTCGAGACACACCAGCCTCAGCAAAGAACTATCATGCAGCAGAATCAGTGTCAAATCCTTAATCATTCACTCCTTCCACCAGCGAAGCACAGTGATAGTGCGATCTACAGGACGTGTTGTGGAAATTCTGAAGGGCTGCCTCAGACTCTCCTCTGTCCCCTCTCAGTGTACCACCTCATTATCCAACACTGACCCCGACTGGTCTTGTGCACGCCTTAGGGCATCGATCTCAACTCCCTGTAACTAACCATGACTAGCCCATATATGATCCAGTCCACAACATTCTTCTCGTCCACCAAGTATTTTGACAGTGACAATGTGTCAGAGAGTATAGATATGGGTATCAATGAGCACATAAAATATCACACATAAACTGTAGTTTGTTGTCAATATATAATCCAACATCTAGTATCAATAACGGGAAGGAATTGCTGCTTTTCAATGTTTCATTATTTTACGTGTATTCGAGTGAAGGGATACTTCACCACCTTCTTTAATTGTCCCCTGAACTTTGTCTGGGTCACAGCATAGACCCCAGTGTTCGTGCAGCAACTCAGGAGCTGGAGAATGAATCGTAATTCTTGGATGTATAGAGGCACGTAAATCGCATGGCCGAGATTGTCCATTCGCTCAAGTATTGAACCCACCGTATGCTGTGCCCAGAACAGAATGAAATTGTCAGAAATAAGGAACAGTAAAGCAATGGATCTCCTTCGACTCTCCATCTCAGTGTCTCTGGGAATCTCCCCATCGCTGTGATCCCGGAATCTCCAGCCGGTTGTACTGTTCACTAAAATGTGTCTGACGGTGAAAATTTTGAGCAGCAGAATCAGTGCAAATGGGAGACAGGGTGTGAGAATGTAGTGAGCAATTTCAATTGCGGCCCATAACTCTAAATTAACGTCATCTAATTCTATACCACAAAACACAGGATTATTCGATGAACCATAATTACTGTTATACATAAAGTACCAGGTGATGTTATTCAAACAGCTCAGCATAGTCACAGCTGCAAGAACTGCAACCTCCGTTTTGTCTCTACAATATTTAGTTTTCAGCTTCGGGCAACAAATGGCCACAAATTGATCAGTCAGATGTTGCATAAAGCACGACAGCGTGAATGTTACACACATCCACATCCACCAGGAAAATAAAGGCTTTGCGATAAATAACAGGAAGATGTCTCAATATCAGGTCAAATATGGCCATGAGGTAGCGACTCACACATCTGGAGAGACCACACTTCCCGCGGGACAGGATCCCAATCGTCACTAAGTTAAATGTGGACAAAGAAACGTAACCATATTACATCAGGAAACATGAGGGAAGTTACCACCAGAATTCACCCCTCACTCCATCCACTAGTGATGTGCAATCGTGCTGCATGTACCATCCAGAAGGTACATTTCAGCCACCTCCAGCAGCACATTCTAAACCCGTGTTCTCCATCTCCTGTAAGAAAGTTTGCATATCTATGGTTCTGACAGTGCTTGGGCATGAGGTTGAGTGAATATGTATGTGTTTTTAGTAGAGCGGGTGTTAGATTGTTTTTGTGCATACCAGTATTAGTTTTGTGTTCAAGAGAATATGCATGGGAACGGGAGTGTGTTCGTGAGAGACATTAGTGTGTGTCAGATCGTTTCTCTTAAATGCTGTATTACCAGCAACTAGTCTTATCTACAAAGCCTTGATGGTCAATCAAACAAACATCACCAACTTCCATAGAGATTTTTGTGTGGTCTTTCCACGCTTGCTGATAGGAACTAACAACGGTACCAACAAGGAATACCAACAGTGGGCAATCCAATTCGCCTCCGCTAATTGCTGTGTAGCTAACGTAAGGCGAGACTGGTCTAACATAGGTTTACAGTTCACGGTATGCAGCAAAGGATTGAAGAGGAGCCGACAGCTCATCTACAAGCGAAGATGGATCAAACTGAGCACAGAACACAACAAACACGATTTAGGCAATTGATTACAAAAGTTAGAACTTATGAGGGATGCTGACAGGAGCAAGTAGCGGATAGTATATTCTCTCAAAATCATAAAACATGTATTTTATGTTGAGTGTGCCTTCATAAATTGAAAATGCGATATCATACGTGACCACAATGCATAAAAATGTTTCATCCAAATTCATGACGCGTCTTCCATCAGTGAGTGCAAGGTAATTCTGTAGAGTACAGCCAATACAGCTTGAGCCCAGTGAAGGGCAATCCTTATATAGAGCAGACCCTGAGAGAAATTGTTCTGTTTCTTGCTCAGCTGGCATTATGTCATCGTAAACAAATTAGCTCTGTTAATAGGAATGTTTACTGCGTTCACTGTCACTGAGCAAATGTTTTCTGTTAACCTCTTTCAATGCAGACTTTATTTGTTTTATTTCAAAATCAGTGATCGAAGTAACCTCTGAAAATTATACAGTCTCAGAGTCACTGTTTTAAACAACTCGATCAAATGTTGGAGGGCGCATCTGTAGGTATCCCGTATAATATACACAAATAATGCTGTGTTTTACATTGTGTGCTAAATTGGATAGCAGGGGACGAGGATTGTTGGGCTGTATATTTAAGCGTCGAGGATTGTAGAAGGCATTCCTGCACTTACTTTAGCAAGAAGCCTCACGCCCATTGTAAGTGCTAGTTGCACAGCTGCTAGCTAAACCAACGGGAGAGGGCTACTTACAAAGGAGCAGGATCAGTGGAGTAGGTATGGTGTGCAGTGGGTTGTGAAAAAAGTGGCTCTTGTCTTGTGGGCAGTCATTGAGACGCACAACAAAGGAAAATGCCCTTCAGCCCATCAGCTCTCACTGGTGAAAGCTTCCAAGGAACTGTTCGAATCATTATTTCAATCCGTTGGCTCATAGCCTTGCATGCTTTAGCATCTCAAGTGCACATCTAAATACTTCTTAAAAACTATGAAGAGATCTCGCTCAAACAACATCAGAAAAAGGTGTGCTCCAGTTTGCAGCATTCCACTGTGTGCAAAAAGGTCTTTCCTTACATCTCATCTAAATGTACTGCGCTCTGCCTTTAATGTATGTCCATAATCATTAACTCGTCTATCTGGGGATAAGGTTTCTCTCCAGACAACCATGTCCTTCTAATAATGTGGATTCCAGAAGTGCACACTATTCTCTGGTTGTAGTCTAACCAATGTTGAATACAGTCCGTCACCACCTCCCTTCTCTTAATCTCTATGTCTTGATTAACAAGGAAAAGTATATCATATACCTTATCCACGTGTCCTGATGCATTTATGAAACTGCTGGAAACCCACATCAAGGGCCGTTTGATCCTCAATGCTTCACACAGTCCTATCGTTCACCATTTACTCCCCAGTCTCGCTTGTCCTGTTTTTGCGCTTCACTTAACAGGTGCCCAGATTGAAATCCATTTGTCACTGATCATCTGCATCTTCCTGTTATCTAAACGAAGCTTCCTCACTGCATTACAGCTTTACACGGTATAACTAGTGGAGTCAGAAAGAGAAGCGAAGTTTAAAAGACAAACATCACAGTCTCTGTGCAAGGGCTTTCTGCAGCAGACCAGTGCCACCACCCTCCACATCAAGCTGCTATCCTCGCTCCTGCGCCAGTCATCTGCCCCAGCTCTGTACTGGGCCACTGCCATCATGCTTGGCACTGGGCAATGGCTCCCAATCTGCACTGGGGCCTTAGGGTCATAGGCCTCTCTGATCTAGGCACGCTGTTCGCTGGTGTCCCCACTCCAGGTTGCTGGTCACTGGCGTCCCCGCTCTGGATCACTGAACCCGCTTCGGAGGCTGGGAGTCAGAGTCCAATGCGGGGACGTCCGAAGCTGAGAATCTGAGAAGACAGAAAAAGCGAAGAAAACCACAGAAGGGAGGGAAACAGAGAGGAAATGAAGAAAAACCGATCGGTGAACATCTCAGGGAGAGCATGTGGAATGTTTACAGAGAACTCATCGGATCTCTGGGATTTCCAAACCTCTCTGCAGATAATAAACATGTAATGCCTGAAATAAGCAGGTTTTTTCTCCCCCTCATCAGTTGTTGTAAGTCTTTGAGTTAATGTTAGGGAGAGACTTCAATGAAGAGTCTTCAGTTCTGTGTCGATGAGTACAGATGAATTTTATTCAGAGCTCCATTCCCATCCAGCATGGGAGAGGTTCCTGGAACACTGTCCACTCAACACGCTGATCCTCATATTAAAGTACAACAGTAGGTGTATAGATTAGATGTGTTAGCCGTGGGAAATGTAGGGGTGCAGGGAAAGGGCAGGGAGATGGGTCTGGGTGGGATGCTCTTCAAACGTTTCGTGTGGACTTGTTGGGCCAAAGGACCTGTTTGCACACTGTAGGGATTCTGTGCCATTAGGCCAGGCCACGGGCAGAAATTAGTGACCTCCCGGCCATGGGCTTCACAAACAGTTAAAAAAAAGACCTTTCTAGACATTAACTAGCCGTGCCATGCCTTCAGCAAACAAGTGAATCAAACTTGAGAATTAAGGTGAAGAAACAAGATTATAATTTACAAAATGATCTTTCCAGTAATTCCAGTGGAGACGGATAAAATAAGTGTCTTTCACAGTCGTTTCCTCAATACTTTTGTGAAGTCTACATTTGTGTTTTGTTGGGTGTTTGATAGGTTGTGAGTAGTTTTTCTTTTAATTAGCAGCCTTGACATGAGATTTTGGGCATCAACCATAGTAATTGTTTGATGAAGGTCACTCTGTGTGAAACAGAAGAGGCAAAACAGAGGGGCACAAACAGAGTGTGAGAAACAGAGGGGCAGAAACAGAGTGTGAGAAACAGAGGGGCAG
>NW_025966889.1:0-28679 GCF_021869965.1 Rhincodon typus | reverse complement strand
AAACAGGCACTGACTCAGTAATGACTCCCGATGATGAGGCATTCTATTGGGACTGAACATATGATATTAAGGCACCTGCTCAGTACTGACCATATGATAAGGAAGCATTCCCACAGCTCTAAACCACTGACAGTGCTGTAATATCTCAGGACTGACCCTCCCATCATTGACACTGTTTCAATTCTGACGTCTGCATAATGAGGCACTGCCTCAGTCCTGACCCTCTGACAATAATGCACTCCCACAGTTCTGACGCTCTGACAATGAGGCATTCATTCAGTATTTACACTGTGATAGACCTGCAAAATCTCAGTACTGGCTGTCCAATCATGAGGCACATCCTCAATTCTAACCCTGTTAAAATGAGGTACTGCTTCAGTAGTGACCCTCTGCGTCTGTGTCATTTTAAACCTGATGTTATCTGTCTTCGGAGAGTCCACAAAAACATTTTGAAGTCAAAGTAATCCTTTGAAAGATGGTTAAGTAGTAACAGTGCCGTTTTATTGGTGTTCGTAATAAATTTCAGGTAATTTTTGGATACACCAAATCGCAAAATTCCAGAAGGGGAAGGAGGCCATTTGGCCCATCATACCGAGTTGTCTCTATCATCTCATGAAAATCCTTTTTCCGCCGACCACCTGCACACCATTTTCATCCAATGCCCTCTGTACGTCTCCATTGAACCTCATTCATCACATTTACAGCAGTGCACTCCATAACCTTACTACACACTGTGTGATAAAGCTCTTCTACGAGCAGGGACATCTTCTCCCTCTCTACTATGTTTAGCCCACTCATGATTTCAAAAAATCTCAATTCCATCTCCTGTCAGCCTGCTGTTGAGAGAGAACATTCCCAAACTCTTCAATCTATTCTTGTAGCTGAAGCTTTTCCGACCTGGAACCATTCTGGTAATAATCAGCACATCAATGCATTTGCCTTTTTCCTGTAATGTGCAGGCCACAACTGTGCATAATACCCCAGGTGAGATTTAACTTACCTTGCAGAAGTTCAATATCATCAACTTCTTCCTCGTATATCCATACCCTTAGTAATAAAGAATGCATGCATTATTTATTACTCTCTCCAGCTGTACTGCTACCATCATTTCAACTGTGCACGTCCATACTCCTGTCTTACAGTGGTAGGAAAAACACTTGAAAGAAAAAGTGCATCACCTTACACTTCTCTGCATTGTACCTCATCTTCCACCTATCTGCCCACTCCATCAACTTTTCAATGCACTTTTGGAGTTCCATACTATTCTTCTCACAATTTACAATTCTCAAGTTTAATGGCATCTGCAAACTTGGAAATTGTCCCCTGCACACCACGATCAAGAGAATTAATTATCTATCAGGAACGACAAACGTTCCAGTAGCAGCCCCTGGAGAATTCCACTACAAACCTACTTCCCAGCCTGAAAAATAACCATTCACCAGTATTGAAATATTGAACTGGACAAAGAGGAAGGCATTCTTTCTTTGAATAATGCCACAGGTTTTTTGATATCCACTTCTGAATCTCATTGCATCATATATCCAGCAACGCAGCAATTTCTTGATAATGTCTGACGAGATCATACTCTGTAATAACCAGAATGACACATAAGACTACAATTGCCAAGCATCTGAGTCATTAATGCAACCTTCTGGGCCTCAGAAATGCCAAGTGGATGTGCTGTGTGTGTACAATCTTTTATCAAATCCTTCAGCCAACAGAGCATCTGCCTCCAGGGCTGGAATGTCTTCACGAAAGTAATGTCTTTGCAGGGCTCCCGGGAAAGAGAAGGGAAGTCGTCAAAGGACTGCAGTCAAAGTAGGTTTGAGAGCTTTGATTATATGGTAGTATGGTGGTGATTCAGTGGTTTGACAAAGTTCGCATGGTAGACTGGTTAACAAGGTTTGATCACATGGAATACAGGGAGAACGAGCCATCTGGATACAAAAATTGACGAGAAAGTAGGAGAGAGGGTGGTGGTCGAGGGTGACTTTTCAGATTGAAGGCCTGTGAAGGTTGGAGGGTTTTCGCTACAAGGAGAGGCTGAATAGGCTGGGGCCATTCTTCCTGGAGTGTCAGAGGGCGAGGAGGACCTTTTAGAGGCTTATAAAATCATGAGAGCATGGATAGGGTGAACAGCCAGGGTCTTTTCCCCAAGGTAGGAGAGTCCTAAACGAGAGGTCATGTGTTTATTTTGACAGGAGAAGTTTTAAAAGGGACCTAATGGGCAACATTTTCATGCAGAGGGTGGCACATGTATGCAATAAGCTGCCAGTGGAATTGGTGAAGGATGGCACAATAACAACATTTCAGAGGCACGTAAATAGGTCTACGATTTGGAAGGTTTGAAGGATATGGCCAAACGGAATAGATTAATTTTGGTTATCTGGTCAGTATGGACGAGTTGGACCAAAGTGTCTGTTTTCATACTGTACATCTACGATTCAATGACTCCATGTTCCACTCACAATAAGGCACTTTCTCAGTAGTATCCTCTGAGAACGAGGCGCTCCCACACTGCTCCAAATACCACAGCACCAACCCTCTTAATATGTCGCACTCCCCCAGTTCTAACCCATTGACAGTGACACAATGCCTCTGGACTCACTCTCTAATCAGTTGGCACTCCCTCAATTCCAACACCTACACAATGAGGCGCTGCCTCAGTATTGACCGTCTGACTCCAACAGACTTGACTCACTGACAGTCCTGTATTGTTCGTCCTGACCCTTTAATCATTTCGCACTCACTCAATTCTGACCCCATTACATTGAGGAACTGACTCAGTATGAAACCTCTGGCAATGAGGGGTCCCCTCAGTTCTGAACCTCTGACTGTGCTTCAATACCTCAAGACTGACCCTGTGTCAATAAAGCATTCCCTCAGTTCGACCTTCTCTAAGTGCTGCAATACCTCAGCACGGTTCCTGTAATCAAGTGGCACTCGTTCAATTCTAACTCCTTTAGGATGTGGCAGTGCCTCAATGTTGACCCTCTGACAATGAGGTACCCCCTTACTACTGAATGTCTAATTACGTGGCACGCCCTCAATTCTGAACCCTTTACAATGAGGGGATGTTCTCTGATGATTGCACAATGTTCAGAAACATTCGCAGCTCCTCAGATATGGAAGCAGTCCTTGTTCAAATGCAACAAGACCTGGCTTGGGCCAACAAGTGCAAATAACATTTGTGTCACACAATACAACCATCACCAATAAGAGACAATCTAAACACTGCCCTTGGCATTCTGCAGTGTTACCATCACTGAATCCCGACTATCAACATCCTGAGGGTCATCGTTGTCCAGAAACTCTACTACACTCACCACATAAACACAGTACATGAGCAGGTCAGAAGCTAGGAATACCACAGGTAGTAATTCTCCTCCTGACTCCTCAAAGCCTGTCCACCATCTGCAAGGCACAAGTCAGGATTGTGATGGATTAGTCCCCACTTGCCTGGGTGAGTGCAGCCCCAACAACACAAGAAGCTTTAAACCATCTAGGACAAAGCAGCACGCTTGACTGGCACTACATCCACAAATATCCACTCCCTCCAACACCAACAGTCAGTAGTGGCAGTGCATGCTATCTACAAGATGCAATGCAGAAATTCTCTAAAGATCCTCAGGCAAACCCACGATCACATCCGTCTGGAAGAACAAGGGTAGCATATTAGAAATGCCACCTTCAAGTTCCAGTCCAAGCCATTCACCATCCTGATATGGAAATACTATGAATGCAACTGTGAAGGAAGACAGTCATCCACCAAGAGGGAGAAAGAGAGAGAGAAAATCTGAGAGAAATTAGAAATGCTGCAGTAAAACTAAAATTGTAATCTTCAAATATCCTAATTAATAGCACTGGAGCACGGAGGTGCAACCATGAGAGAACCAATGTCACTAAAACACAAGTTAACAGAAACATGTCAGCCCCAGGAAATACAGAAGAAAAATACCCTCTTCTGTAAATAATACACAAGATTTATCTGTTCTCGTGATGGCAGGCATGGTCGAGATGAAGAAGGTTCTTTCTGAAAGATGGCTCCTTCACCACCACTCAGTACCTGCATGGGAGTGCGTGTGTGGTGGGGAGGGGGGAAGAGGGGCTCGGTTAATGATGATCGTCTGTTTCCTTCACTGGTTGAATGTTTAAAAAAATGCACAGTTAGTCAAGTGACCAACTCCCCATGGGAATGGCGGGGAGGGCGGGTGGTGGAAGAGGTCAAGGGATAAATGAGCGTTGGGAAAACCATCCAAATTGGGGGAGTTATGTATGAGGCTAATACTGCCAGAATGCTGTTGGGTGGGGCAGAGGACGAGGAAAGATGCAGCAACCGTCTGCTCATGCTGTGGGATACTGTTGCACCTGTCAGAGCAGGACATGGAGAGGAAGCAACATAATGAATGCATATGGAACTGAAACATTAAATTTACAACAACTGTTCCACTTCCAAGGACTTGGTGCAAATGCCTCAACAACTGAACAGACCGGCAAATTCCAGGAGAGGTGGTCACTCGGCAGACTTTTCATCATTCAGAAGGCTCAGGACAACCTGAGCATCTGAATCTCTCCACATTAAGACACAAGTCAGGCGTGTGATGGAATATTCCCCACTTGCCTGGACAGCTGCAGTTCCGACAACACAAGAAGCTCAACACTGTTCAGGACAAAGCAGCATATTTGATTGGCACCACATCCACAAACATTCACTCCATCCACCACCAACACTTAGTAGCAGCAGTGTGTACCATCTACAAGGTGCACTGCAGAAATTCCACTAAAAATCCACAGACAGCACTTTCCAAACACGTGACTACTTCCATCGAGAAGGACAACGGCAGCAGACACATGGGAATACCGCTCCCTACAAGAACCCCTCCAAACTTTAAATATGTCACGATTCCTTCACTGTCGCTGCGTCAAAACCCTGGACCTCCCGTCCTAACAATATTGCCCTAACGAGCAGCACAGTGGCCACTGGTTAGCACTGCTGCCTCACAGCACCAGAGATCTGGGTTCAATTCAGTCTCAGGTGACTGTGTGTGGGGTTTGCACATTCTTCCCATGTCTTTGTGGGTTTCCTCCAGGTGCCCCGGATTCCTCCAACAACCTAAAGGTGTGTGGATTCGGTGAATTGTAAACGCTAAATTGCCCATTGTGTCCAGGGATGAGTAGTTATGTGAATTATCCAGGGGAAGTGCAGGCTTACGGGGATAGGGTTGGGGGGTCAGTCTGGTGGAATGCTTTTTGGAGTCATTATGGACTTGTTGGGCCAAATGGCCTGTTTCCACACTGTAGGGATTCTAATGATTGTGGGTCAACTGTCAGCACAAGGACTGGAGTGGTTCAAGAAGGCAGCTCAACACCACCTTCTCATGCGGCAACTTATGGCAGCCAATAAAGCTGGACCAGCCAGCGATCTTTAAGATCTCACAAATGAATTTTAAAAACCCTGAAGTCCTCACCCATGGGGTCATTCAAGTCAATCTTGTCTCCAATGGTTCATAGAAACATAGAAGAATAGGAGTAAGCACTTCGAGCCTGTTCCACCTTTCAACTGATCATTGAACTCACCGTGTTTCTCCCCACTGTCTTTGTTCTCTTTAGTCCTGAGCACCATATCCAATTTCCCTTTGAAAATAATCAATGGTTTGACCTCAACAGTTCCCAGACAGAATTCCACAGGCTGACCTCTGTCTGGGTGAAGACATTTCTCCTCATTTCCTAAATGATCTCCTTTTCTTCCTTGACGCTAAGACCTATATCTGCACTCCTAAGTCATTGAGGACATCCTTACTGCATCTACCTTGTCCAGTCCTCTTTGAATTTTTAGGCTTCCATCAGATGCCCGTTCTTCTTCTGCACTACAACGAATATAGCCCTAACTGATCCAGTCTCCTTTCATCTCTCAATACCACCATCCCAGAAATCACCCTGGTAAATCTTTCACTCACTGTCACTACAACTAATCCATGAATCCCCTCAATAAGGCAGGCAACAAACCATCTGCCTTGTTCACCACTTGCAATAGGGACAGGGTCAGGGTCAGGGTCAGGATCAGGGTCAGGGTCAGGTTCATACTTGCTTTCAGCGACAGGTACAAGGACAATAAGGTCTCAGTGCACCCCTCCTTTTCCCAGTCTATCACCTTTCAGATAATAAATGGCTTTTCAGTTTTTGCCCCTAAAGTAGATAACTTCACATTAATCCGAGAGATGATTCATCTGCGACCTACTTACCCACTCATCAACTCAACTCAACCTGCCCTGAGAGCCACCATATCATGGCGCCAACAGACAGGGTAACATACAGCGCCAAGACTGAGGAACAAGCCTCACGGAAGACTTCGTGCAAGGCTCAACAAAGATGGTATACCCAGAAACAGCCTTCCAACCTCAGGTGTGCACCAGGTTAATAGTTTCCAACTATGGACGAAGAAAGACCAGGTGTTCGGCAACTGATTAATCACTAGGAACCATGTGACCACGAGTCCGTGTCCAAACCCCACGTGAGCAAAAGGGGGCGGTCGCGACAGTTTAAACAATCAGATGACAAGGTCTGTACATGAGCCCCGCCTACGAATAACAGAGTCTCGCCCGTGAGGACCGGGGCGACGCACGTGACTTGCGGTTGCTCCAATCAGCGGAGGCAGGGGAAAGACTGAATTGTGAAGGAACTTCTTCACCCAGAGGGTTGTTAATCTATGGAATTCCTTGCCTCGTGAAGTAGTTGACGCTACTTCAGTAAACGTTTTTAAAGATAACGGAGATTTTTTTTGAACAATAAAGAAATTAAGGGATACGGTGAGAACGCGAGTAAGTGGATCTGAGTCCACGAAAAGATCAGCCACGACCTTATTGAATGGCGGAGCAGGCTCGAAGGGCCGGACGACCTACTCCTGCTCCTAGTTCTTATGTTCTGAAGCCAGACCACGACCACGCCCACACCGAGGAAAGAGTGCCAGCGGAGGTGAAGATAGGTGCGTGCCCCCGCAAGCGCGAGGTCTCTTGTTTTCAAATTCTGAACCGCCACCGTCAGCAACGACACCGTTCCCCGCACCCACTCCCTCGATAATGCGGCCCCTCCCTTGGCACCGAACCCCCCGCCCCCTTCGTGGAAAGAGGAAGTTACTGTTTTGAGTCCAGTGAAACGTTTTGCAATTGAAGTGAAGTGGAAATTTGACGGATATGATCCTGTCGAATGGGGATAGATAAATGCATGGAACAGACGGGATTGTTAGCGTAAATTAGAGAGTGAGGGGGTTTGCAGATCAAAGTGTGCCAACGAATAAAAGGGGAAAGAGAGTGGTAAATGTTGTAGAGGAGAGACAAAGCATTGCTCCAGAGCAGCTGTTAATGGTACAATGAAAATTGATTGAAAAGGAAATAAAGCATGAAGACCGGATGCAATCACTCGGGGAAAGTATATCCAATCAGAGGACTGTGTTAATGGGTCTAAAGCTGTTGAACTCAGCATTGAATGCAGACCAATGTTTTGTCTCTTCTCAACAACCATTACCACTGCCTTTGTGTTCTGTGGAAGGGTCACCGGACCTGGAACTTTAACTCTGAGTTTTTGCCTCCACAGAGGCTGCCAGACCTGCTGAACTTTTCCAACAGCTTCTGTTTTCGTTACCTTTGCCTTCGCTTTGTGTTCAATGGGGAATTTGATCTTTAATCTCCCTCACCCTGTAAATTTGTCTTGACCTATTAGCCCACATTCCTGTCTCCCCCTTCAACAGCATAGAACATAGAACATTACATAGACTATTACAGCGCAGTACAGGCCCTTTGGCCCTCGATGTTGCGCCGACCTGTGAAACCAATCTGAAACCCATCTGACTAGCTGAAACACTCTCACTTTTTCTCTATTACTGCAATTGAGTTTGAAGGCAGGGACTCAAATTTCCAAGTATTCTTCCACCTCCTGGATGTCGTGCTGCTGTCATTCTGCTCAATTTCCTTTCCTCCCTTTCCAGGGTCTTAATGTCCTGCCTAAAATATGGTGTTCAGAATTCACTGTGTACTCAACTGGAGCTGACAACACTACTTTATAAAGGTTTAGCATCACTTTCATGCTTTTTTACTCTGATCTTCTCGTACTGAAGCCCGGAGTCCCTCTGACAGCGCTCAATTATCTCAGTAGTGACCCTCTGACAATGAGGCACTCCCTCAGTACTGATCCTCTGACAGTACTGCACTGCTTCAGTACTGATCCTCTAATCATGTGGCATACCCTGAATTCTGACCCGCTTAGAATGAGGGACTGCCTCAGTATTGACCCTCTGACAAAAAGGGACTGCATCAGAACGGTTCTGCTGGCAGTGCTGGACTACTTCAGTACTAACCCGATAAGTGTGTTGCATTCCCTCAATTCTGACCCTATTACATCCGGGCAGAGCCTCACACCAGATCCTCTGACAATGAGGCAAACCCTCAGAACAGATCCTCTGACAAAGAGGTACTGCCTCAGTACTGACCGGCTGAAAATAAGGTACTCCTTCATTACAAACCTTTTGAGAATGAGTCCCTCCCTCAATCCTGACCAATAAGGCATTCCCATCATTCTTACCTTCTGACAGTGCTGCATTACCTCTGTACTGACAATCTAACAGTTCTTCAATACCTCAATATTGAGCCCCCGACATTTGACACTCTCTCTATTCTGACTCCATCACGTTGAGGCACTGCCTCGGAATGGATCCTCTGACAACGAGTCACTCCCTTACTGCTCACCCTCTAACAATGAGACACTTCCTCAGAAGTGATCTCGTGAGAAAAAGGCATTCCCTCTCTGCTGATCTGCTGAATACAGGGTCCTTCCTCAGTAATGACCCTGTAACCATGATGAACTTCCTCAATTCCGACCCCCTCAAATGAGGCACTGATTCAGCATGCAACTCTGACAATAATGCACTCCCACAGTTCTGACCCTCTGACACTGCTATAATACCTCAGTACTGACTCTCTAATCGTGTGACACACTCTCCCAATTTTGACCATTGAATCAGTGTTGACCCTCTGAATATAATGCACTCCACGGTTCTGACCGTCTGACAGTGATTCAATCCCTCAGAGATAACCCACTAATCATATGGCCCTCCCTCAATCCAGCCCCATTACATTGAGGCACTGCCTCAGAACAGACTCTCTGACAATGATGCACTCCCTCAGTGTTGACCCTGTAACATTCCTCAGAACAGACTGACCCCCTTACAAAGAGGAATTACCTTTGTACAGACCAGCTGACGATAATGCCCTCCCTCAGTACTTCCCCTCTTATAGCGCTGCAGTCTTCACTATTCATCCTCTAAATGTGATCCTCTAAATTCTGATCCCATTACATTGATGTACTGCCTCACAATGGACCAACTGACAGCATCTCATTAGGGAAATGACGTGTCGACTGGGTGACTGCTTTGCAGAACAGCTACAGACACTCTGACAAAGAGACACTGCCTCACAACTGACATTCTGACAATGTGGCAGTATTTCAGGGCTGACCCTCCAGTCGTGAGGTACTGCCTCAGAACTGACCCTCAGGTGGAGCGGAAGTACCTCAGTACTGACTCTTCAATCGTGAGGCACACCCTCAATTCTGACCCTCTTACAATGAGGCACTGCTTCAAAATTGACCCGCTTACAACACCCTCTGATAATGAGGCCCTCCATCAGAACTGATTCTCTCTCAATGGCTGACTCCTTCAAGACTGACTCTCCAGAAATGACGTGAAAGCCCTGCAGAGGTAGTCATTGTCAAGTAAGCACTCCCTCAGTACTTCTCCTCTGACAGTTCTTCAATACCTCAGTACACACCCTCTGACAATGATACACTCCCTTGGTAGTGACACTCTAACTGCAATATCTGACTACTGACCTTCTAATCATGTCATCCCCCCTCAATTCAAAATCCATTACATGGAGGCACTGTCTCAGAACTGACCCACTAACAATAAGGCATTCCCTCAACTGATCCTCTGACAGTGCTACACTACCTCAGTACTGACTCTGTGTTGTGAGGCCCTTCCTTAATTCCGAAACTGTTAAAATGATTCACTACCTCAGTATTGACCCTCTGACAAAGTGGCACTGCCTCACAATTGACCAACTGACAAAAGGGTAATCCCTCTGATAAAAGTTTGATATTAGGAAAGTACTGCACTGCGAACAGGTCAATATTAATGGGATGCCGCATTCTCGATGGCCAATACTCAGGGAGTGCTGCACTGTTAGTGGGTCAGTATTCAGGGAGTGCCACACTGCTTGTGGTCCGATAATAAGGGAGTCCTGCGCTGGCAGAGAGTTCGCACCGAGGGAATGCTGCACTCTCAGATGGTCAATATTAAAGGAGGATTTCACCCTCAGAGGTTTGACATTCGGGGAGTGCTGCACTGTGGTCAGGTAAATATTAAAAGAATGCTCCACTATCGAGGGTCAATATTAAGGAAGTGGTGCACTGTCGGAGGGAAACTATTAATGGACTACTGCAACTTCAGCGACTGAGTGGTCAGGCAGAGCAGCACAGCAAAGGGTCAGTAATGAGAGAATGCTCAATTGTCAGAGGCTTAGCGCTGCGGGAGTGCTTAATCAGAGAGTTAGTACTGAGGGAGTGCTGCTCTGTTGAAAGGCCAATATTAAGGGAATGCTGCACTGTCAGAGGGTCAGTGTTAAGGGAGTGGCGCACTAACATAGAAACACTGGAAGGGAGCTGACCCACTAACCTGACGACTGACCCATTGACAAGGCCATTGGAGAGAGATGTGCTCCCTTACTCTTGACCCTCTGATATCGGAGAAATCTCTTAATATTGACCCTCTCGCAATGCAGTACTCTCTTTATATAGAGACCTTCTGACAGGGCGGCTCCCTTTCAGTACTGGCCTCCGAAGGGCAGCACTCTCTCACCATTGACCCTCCGACAGTGCAGCACTCCCTTAACATTGATTCATAGAGTCTCTACAGTGTGGAAACAGGCCATTCAGCCCAACAAGTCCACACCGCCCCTCCGAAGAGCATCCCACCCAGACCCATTTCCCTACATTTCCCATGGTTAACCCACCTAACCTAAACATCCCTGGACACTATGGGCAACTTAGCACAGCCAATCCACCCAGCCTTCACATCTTTGAACTGCGGGAGGAAACCAGAGCACCCAGAGGACACACAAACACGCACAGACACGGCGAATGTTGAAACTCCACACAGACGGTCGCCCAAGTGTGGAATCGAACCTGGGTCCCTGGCGATGTGAGGTAGCAGTGCTCACCACCCAGCCACCGCGCTGCCCTAATTGAATTTGTGACAGTGCAAAACCCCTTTAAAATTGACCCTAGCACTCAATTAATATTTGCCTTCTGACAATGCAGCTCTTCCTCAGCACTGACTCTCCAACAGTGCAGCTATCTCCTCAATACGGTCAGAGAGTCAATACTAAGAGAATGCTGCACTAATGAGAGACAGTACTGAGGGGAGCTGCACTCTCAGAGGTTCAGTACTAAAGGTATGCTGCACTGTGAGAAGGTCAGTCATGCGGGAATTCTGCACTGCCAGAGGGTCAACAATGAAGAAGAGCTGCGCTGTCAATGTAATAAGGTCAGAACTGAGCCAGTGATTCATGATCAAATGGTCAATACTGAGCCGTTGTTTCATTATAAGGTGTTCAGAATTGAGTCAGTCCTGTGGTAGTGCAGCACTCTCAGAGGGTCAGTACTGAGGGAGAGCATCATTATCAGTGGGTCAGTACTGAGTGTATGCCTTGTTGTAAGTGGGTCACTTCTGAGGCAGTATGTCATTGTTGAATGGTCAGTCCAGAGTAAGTACTTCATTGTCAGATAGTCAATGCTGAGGCAGTGCCACCTTCCCGGTCAGTATTGAGGTAATGCCTCATTGTAAGGAGGTCAGAATTGAGGGAGAGCCAGACATTTAGAGGGTTAGTACTGAGGCAGTGCAGAACCGTCAGAGGGTCAGTACTTGAGGAGAACCCTAATACCAGAAAGTCAATACTAATGGAGTGTCACATTGTCAATGGTTCAGTACTGAGGAATCACCTCATATCAGAGGGTCAGTCCTGAGGCAGTGCCTCACTGTCAGAAGGTCAGTGCTGAGGCAGTGCCACATTCTCAGAGGGTCAATATTAATGTTTTGAATTGAGGGAGTGCGATATGATTATGTCACTCTGACAATGAGGCGCTCCCTCAGGAATGAACCTCTGACAATAACGCACTTTCTCAGTTCTGAATCTCTGACAAGGGAGCACTCCCTCAGTGCTAACCCTCGAACAGTGCTTCAATACCTCAGTCTGGACCCACTGTCAATGAGGCACTCGCTGAGTACTGACCTCTGATAGAGCTGCAATAGGTTACGACTGACCTTCTAATCATGTCCCTTCTACCCCATTTCTAAATCTATACATTGAGGCACTGCCTCAGAATTGACCTACTGGTTATAAGGCAGTCCCTCAGTACTGACCCGCTGATCATGAGGCTGTCCCTCAGTAATGACCCTCTAACTGTGAGGCACTCCCTTAATTCTGACCCTCTTAGGCACTATCTCAGTATTGACCCACTGATATAGAGGCATTGCCTCAGAATTGACATGCTGACACTGGAGCACTTGCTCAGGCCAGACCCTTTGATTGAGCTACAGGTTTGATATTAGGGCAGTGCTGCAGAACGAGCAGGTCAGTATTAAGGGAGTGCCACACTGTCAGTGGACCAATATTAGGGGAGTGCCACGCTGTCAGAGGGTCATTATTAATGGAGTGCTGCAATTTTGGTGAGTGAGTCCTGAGGCAGTGCAGCACTGTAAAGGGTCAGAAATGAGAGCATGCCCCATTTTCAGAGATTTAGTACAGAAGAAGTGCTTAATCAGACAGTTATTTCTGAGGGAGTGCTGCATTGTAAGGTTTTCTCACTGAGGGTGTATCACACAATCAGAGGTCCAATATTAAGGTAATAGTGCACTGTTGGAGGGTTGATATAAAGGGAGTTTTGCACTGTCAGAGGGTTAATGATGTGGGAGTGCTGAAATATCACAGAATCAGTCCTGAGAGAGTGCTGCACGTTCAGAGAGTTAGTACTGAGTGAGTGCTATAATATCAGAAGATTGATATCAAGGGAACGTTGCACTGCCGAAGGATCAGTAGTGCAGTACTGTCTGAAGGCCAATAATGAGGGAGTTCTGCTGTGTCAGTGGGTCAATATTATGGGATTGCTACACTATCAGCGTATCAATGTCAGACGGTCATCACTGAGGGAGCGCTACACTGTTGGAGGGCCAATATTGAGTGTGTGCGACACTCAGAGGATCATTTTGTTGGAGTTCTGCACTGTCAGTAGTTCAGTTGTAAGGGAGTGCCACACTGGTAGTGGGTTAATATTAAGGGAGTGCTGCACTGTCAGAGGGTTAAAGATGAGGGAGCGCTTCCCTCTGCGGGGCTGAGTCCTGAAGGAGAACCGCCCGTCAGGGGATCAATATTAATGTTGAAGAGTCAGTACAGAGTGGGTGCTGCACTGTCGGAGGGTCAATAAGAAGCATGTTGCTACACTATCAAGGAGTCAATGATGACAGAATGCTGCACTGTCAGAAGATCAGTAGTGAGGAAAAACTGCATTGTCAGAGTGTCTTCATCAAGGAAGTGTCACTCTGTCGGAAGACCAATAATAAGGGAGTGCTGCACTGTCACAGGGTCAATATTAGCGGTGTGCTGGATTAACAGAGGGTCAGTGATGATTGGGTGCTTAACTGTTGCAGAGCCAGTACTGAGGGAATCCCGCGTTGTGACAGTGTCATGATTGAGGGAGTGTTGCACTGTTGAAGGGACAATATTAAGGGAGTGTGACACTGTCAGAGTGTCATTATTAAAGCTGTGCTACAGTATCAAAGAGTGATTAATGAGGGAGTGCTGCACTGTCGGAGGGTCAGCACTGAGGTGGGCTGTACTGTCAGATAGTAAATATTAATGCAGTGCTTCACTTTCAGCTGTTTGATATTAGGAGAGTGCTGCACTGTGAGTTGGTCAATATGAAGGGAATGCTGAAACTGTCAGTGGGTTGATGCTGCAGTGTCACTATTGATGGAGTGCTGCACTGGGGGTCAGTATTGAGGGAATGCTCCATTGTTGGAGGATCAGTACTGAGGGAGTGCTTGACTGTCACAGAGCCAATATTAAGAGGGTGCTGTGCTGTCAGAAGGTCAATATTAAAGGAGTACTGCACTATCAGAGGGACCGCACTGAGGGAGTGCAGCTGCTGAGAAGATCACTACAAAGGATATAGCATACCGTAAGAGGTCCATTTTTGTGGGTATTGATGAACTGAGTTTCTGTACTGTGAGATGGTTGCAGTGTCACAGCGTCAGCATTGAGGGAGTGGTGCACGTACAAACAAGCACTGTCAGACAATTGGCGCTCTGATTATGAGCCACTCCCTCAGTACTGACTCTCCAACAATGCGTACTCTCGGATGACTGACTCACTTACAATGCATCTCTGCCACAGTATTAACCCTCCGACATACTGGTATTCTCTCAGCAAGAACACTCTTAGAATGCCATGCTCCCTTACTATTGACACTCTGACCATGGAACACCCCTTCAATTTTAACCCTTCAGCAGTGCAGCATACACTCGTCATTGCCTCTCTGATATTGCAGTGCTGCCTTCATATTGACCGTTTCACAGTGCAGGACACACTAATATTGAACATCTGAAAGTGCAGCATTCCCACAGTGTTGACACCAGTCCGTGCAACACCACCTCAATTCTGACCTACTCAATGTAGCACACCCTTAATTCTGACCCCCTCAGTGCTGGCCCCACTCAATGCTGACCTCCCTCAGTGATGACCATCTTCAGTGCAGCATCTCCTCAGTGCAGACACCATTCAGTGCTTAAACCCGTCAACTCAGCACTCCCTCAGTCCTGAATCCCGTCACTGCAACAATCTCTCAGTGCTGACCCTACTCAGTGCTGCACTAAGGGTGTCAGCACTGAGGGAGTGCTTCAGTGAGGGGATTCAGCACCGAGGGAGTGCTGCACTGAGGGGTGTCAGCACTGAGGGGTGTCAGAAGGGAGGGGTGTCAGAACTGAGGGAATGCTGCACTGTGGGAGTGCTGCACTGTGGGAGTGCTGCACTGAAGGGGGACATCACTCTGGGGGGGTCAGCATTGAGTGGGGTCAGCACTGAGGGAGTGCTGCACTTAGGGCGGTCAGCACTGAGAAGGGTCAGCACTGAGGGAGTGCTGCACTGAGGGAGTGCTGCACTGAAGGAGTACTGTTGTAGGGTCAGTACTGAGGGAGTGCCTCATAGTCAGAGGGTCAGCTCTCTGGCAGTCCTTCTTTGTTAGTGTGCCACCCCCTTAACGCTGTCCCTCTGACAGTGAAGCATTCCCTTAATATTGGCCTTTCAACAGAGCGGCACTCTCTCAGTGAAGACACTCTGACAATGCAACTTTCCCTCACTACTGACCTTCTAACAGCGCAACATTCTGTCAGCATTGACCCTCTGACAGTGTAGCATATGCTTCATATTGTCCCTCCGATATTGTGGTACTCCCTCAGTGATGATACTCTGACAATGCAGCACTCCCTCAGTACTAACTCTCTGATTAAGCACTCCCTCAGTGCTAAGCCTCTGAAGATGGAGCATTCTCTCATTACTGACCCTTTGCTGTGCTGCTCTGCCTGAGCACTCAGTCGCTGAAGTTGCAGTACTCCATTAATAGTTGTCCTCCGACAGTGCACCACTTCCTTAATATTGACACTCGACAGTGAAGCACTCCCTCAATATGGACCCTCTGATAGTGTAGCATTCTTTTAATATTTGCCTGATCACAGTGCAGCACTCCCCTAATATCAAACCTCTGAGGGTGAAATATTCCTTTAATATTGACCATCTGAGAGTGCACCATTCCCTCAGTGCGAACTCTCTGCCAGTGCAGTACTCCCTTATTATCGTACCACAAGCAGTGTGGCACTCCCTGAATACTGGCGCACCAACAGTGCAGCACTCCCTGAATATTGGCCATCGAGAATGCGGCATCCCATTAATATTGACCTGTTCGCAGTGCAGTACTCTCCTAATATCAAACCTCTATCACAGGGAGTGCCCCTTTGACAGTAGGTCAATTGTGAGGCAGTGCCACTCTGTCAGAGGGTCAATACTGAGGTAGTGAATCATTTTAAGAGTGTCGGAATTAAGGAAGGGCCTCACAACACAGAGTCAGTACTGCGGTAGTGCAGCACTGTCAGAGGGTCAGTTGAGGGAATGTCTTATTCTCAGTGGGTCAGTTCTGAGGCAGTGCCTCCATGTAATGGATTTAGAATTGAGGGAAAATGACATGATTAGAAGGTCAGTAGTAAGGTATTGCAGTCAGAGGGTGACTACTAAGGGATTACATCATTGTCAGAGGGTGTGTACTGAGGTATTGAAGAACTGTCAGAGGCGAAGTACTGAGGGAGTGCTTTCTTGACAATGACTCCCTCTGCAGGGCTATCATGTCATTTCTGGAGAGTCAGTCTTGAAGGAGTCACCCATTGAGAGAGAATCAGTTCTGATGGAGGACCTCATCATCAGAGGGTCAGTACGGAAGGTGTTGTAAGCGGGTCAGTTCTGAAGCAGTGCCTCATTGTAAGGGGGTCAGATTTGAGGATGTGCCTCACGATTGAAGAGTCAGTAGTGAGGTACTTCAGCTCCACCTGAGGGTCAGTTCTGAGGCAGTACCTCACGACTGGAGGGTGAGCCCTGAAATACTGCCACATTGTCAGAGTGTCAGTTCTGAGGCAGTGTCTCTTTGTCAGAGTGTCTGTAGTTGTTCTGCAAAGCAGTCACCCAGTCTACGCTTCATTTCCCTAATGAGATGCTGTCAGTGGGTCCATTGTGAGGCAGTGCGTCAATGTAATGGGATCAGAGTGTTGTGGATCACATTTAGAGGATGAATAGTGAGGACTGCAGCACTATCAGAGGGCAATTACTGAGGGAGTGCCTTATCGTCAGCGGGTCTGAGGATTGTCACACGGTCAATACTGAGGGAGTGCATCATTGTCAGAGAGTCTGTTCTGAGGCAGTGCCTCAGTGTAATGGGGCTGGATTGAGGGAGGGCCATATGATTAGTGGGTTATCTCTGAGGGATTGAAGCACTGTCAGACGGTCAGAACCGTGGAGTGAATTATAGTCAGAGGGTCAATACTGATTCAATGGGCAAAATTTGAGACGTGCCACACGATTAGAGAGTCAGTACTGAGGTATTGTAGCAGTGTCAGAGGGTCAGAAGTGTGGGAGTGCATTATTGTCAGAGTCGCATGCTGAATCAGTGCCTCATTTGAGGGGGTCGGAATTGAGGAAGTTCATCATGGTTACAGGGTCATTACTGAGGAAGGGCCCCGTAATCCGCAGATCAGCATAGAGGGAGTGCCTTATTATCACGTGGTCATACTGAGGCAGTGTCTCATTGTTAGAGGGTGAGTAGGAAGGGAGTGACACGTTGTTAGAGGATCCATTCCGAGGCAGTGCCTCAATATCTTGGAGTCGGAATAGAGAGAGTGTCAAATGTCAGGGGCTCAATATTGAGGTATTGAAGAACTTTTAGAGTGTCAGTACTGAGGTAATGCAGCACTGTCAGAATGTCAGAATGATGGAAATGCCTTATTGTCAGCGGTTCAGTTCTGAGGCATTGCCTCATTGCAAAGAGATTAGAATTGAGGGAGTTTAGATGGTCAATACTGAGGTAATACAGCACTATCAGAGGGTCAGGATTGAGGGAGGGACTCATTCTCAAAGGGTCTTAAACGAAGGAGTACCTTATTGTCAGCCGGTCAATTCTGGGTCTATACCTCTTTGTCAGAGGATCTGTTCTGAGGGATTGCCTCATTGTCAGAGGATCTGGTGTGAGGCACTGCCCGGATGTAATAGGGTCAGAATTGAGGGAATGCAACACGCTTATCGGGTCAGTACTGAAGGAGTGTAGCACTGCCAGATGGGTCGTTCTGAGGCAGTCCCTTTTCGTTAGAGGGTCAATACTGAGGCAGTCCCTCATTCTAAGCGGGTCAGAATTCAGGGTACGCGACATGATTAGAGGATCAGTACTGAGGGAGTGTCTCATTGTCAGAGGGTCAGGACTGAGATAATGAAGCACTGTCAGCGGGACTCTGGGCTTCAGTACGAGAAGATCAGAGTAAAAAAGCATGAAAGTGATGCTAAACCTTCATAAAGTAGTGCTGTCAGCTCCAGTTGAGTACATAGTGAATTTTGAACACCATATTTTAGGAAGGAAATTAAGAGCCTGGAAAGGGACAAAAGGAAATTGAGCAGAATAACAGCAGCACTACATCCAGGAGGTGGAAGCATACTTGGAAATTTGTGTCCCTGCCTTTAAACTCATTTGCAGTAAAGATAAAATGTGAGAATGTTTTTGATAGTTAGATGGGCCTCAGATTGGTTTCACAGGTCGGCGCAACATCGAAGGCCGAAGGGCCTGTACTGCGCTGTAATGTTCTATGTAATGTTTTATGTTCTATGCTGTTGAAAGGGGGAGACGGGAATGTGGGCTAAAAGGTCAAGACAAAGTTACAGGGTGAGGGATATTAAAGATCATATTCCCCATTGAACACAAAGCAAACGCAAAGGTAACGACAACAGAAGCTTTTGGAAAAGTTCAGCAGGTCTGGAAGCCTCTGTGGAAGCAAAAAATTAGAGTTAAAGCTCCAGGTCCGGTGACCCTTCCACAGAACACAAAGGCAGTGGTAATGGTTGTCGAGAAGAGACAAAACATTGGTCTACATTCAATGCTGAGTTCAACAGCTTTAGACGCATTAACACAGTCCTCTGATTGGATATACATTCCCCTAGTGATTTCATTCTGTCTTCATGCTTTATTTCCTTTTCAATCAGATCTTCATTGTACCATTAACACGTGCTCTGGAGCAATGCTTTGTCTCTCCTCGGCAACCTTTACCACTCTCTTTCCCCTTTTATTCGTTGGCACTCTTTGATCTGCAAAACCCCGCACTCTCTAATTTACGCTAATAATCCCTTCTGTTCCATGTAGTTCTCTGTTCCCTTTCGACAGGATCATATCCATCAAATTTCCACTTCACTTCAATTGCAAAACGTTTCACTGGACTCAAAACAGTAAATTCCTATTTCTTCAGAGCGGGGCGGGCGGTTCGGTGCCAAGGGATGGGCCGCATTATCGACGGGGGTGGGGTGCGGTCAACGGTGTCGTTGCTGACTGTGACGGTTCAGAATTTGAAAACAAGAGACCTCGCGCTTGCAGGGGCACGCACCTATCTTCACCTCCGCTGGCGCTCTTTCCACGGTGTGGGCGTGGTCGTGGTTGTGGTCGTGGTCTGGCCTTAGAACATAAGAACTAGGAGCAGGAATAGCCCTTCCGGCCCTTCGAGCCTACTCAGCCATTCAATAAGATCATGGCTGATCTTTTCGTGGACTCAGATCCACTTCCCCGCGTTCTCACCGTATCCCTTAATTCCTTCATTGTTCAAAAAAAATCTACGTTATCTTTAAAAACGTTTACTGAAGTAGCATCAACTACTTCACTGGCCAACAAATTCCATAGATGAACAACCCTCTGGGTGAAGAAGTTCCTTCTCAATTCAGTCTTTCCCCTACCTCCGCTGATTGGGGGCAACCGCACGTCATGGGCTTCGCCCCGGTCCTCACGGGCGAGACTCTGTCGTTCGTAGCCGGGGCTCATGCACAGACCTTGTCATCTGTTCAGTTAAGCTGTCGCGCCCGCCCCTTTTGCTCACGTGGGGTTTGGACACTGAATGGGGGGTCACCTGGTTCCTGTTGACTAATTAGTTGCCGAACACCTGGTCTTTCTTCTTCCATAATTCTATACTTTTAACCTGGTGCACACCTGAGCTTGGTAGGCTGTTTCTGGTTGTACCATCTTTGTTGAGCCTTGCACAAGTCTTCAGTGAGGCTTGTTCCTCATTCTTGGCTCTTGGGAAAGGGAGGGTTGCACTGAGACCTGAGTGTCCTTGTACCTGTCGCTGAAAGCAAGTATGACCCTGACCCTGACCCTATTGCAGGTGGTGAACAAGGCAGATGGTATGTTGGCTGCCGTATTGAGGGGATTCATGGATTGGCTATCGTGGCAGTGAGTGAAAGATTTACCAGAGTGATTTCTGGGATGGTGGTATTGAGAGATGTCGGGAGACTGGATCAGTTAGGGCTATATTCATGGGAGTTTAAAAGAAGAACGGGCATCTGATGGAAGCCTATAAATTTAAAGGGGACGAGACAAGGTAAATGCAGTAAGGATGTCCTCAATGACTTATGAGAGCAGAAATAGGGCTTAGAGTCAAGGAGGAAAATGAGATCATTTAGGAAATCAGGAGAAATATCCTCACCCAGACAGAGGTCAGCCTGTGGAATTCTGTCTGGGAACTGTTGAGGTCAAACCATTGACTATTTTCAAAGGGAAATTGGATATGGTGCTCAGGACTAAAGAGAACAAAGACAGTGGGGAGAAACACGGTGAGTTCAATGATCAGCCATGATCATGTTGAAAGGTGGAACAGGATCGAAGTGCTTACTCCTATTCTTCTACGTTTCTATGAACCAAAGGAGACAAGATTGACTGAAATGACCCCATGGGTGAGGACTTCAGCGTTTTTAAAATTCATTTGTGTGATCTCAAGATCGCTGGCTGGTCCAGCTTTATTGGCTGCCATAAGTTGCCGCATGAGAAGGTGGTGTTGAGCTGCCTTCTTGAACCACTCCAGTCCATGTGCTAACAGTTGACCCACAATCATCAGAATCCCTACAGTGTGGAAACAGGCCATTTGGCCCAACAAGTCCATAATGACTCCAAAAAGCATTCTACCAGACTGACCCCCCAACCCCATCCCCGAAAGCCTGCACTTCCCCTGGATAATTCACATAACTACTCATCCCTGGACACAATGGGCAATTTAGCGTTTACAATTCACCGAATCCACACACCTTTAGGTTGTTGGAGGAATCCGGGGCACCTGGAGGAAACCCACAAAGACATGGGAAGAATGTGCAAACCCCACATACAGTCACCTGAGACTGAATTGAACCCAGATCTCTGGTGCTGTGAGGCAGCAGTGCTAACCACTGGGCACTGTGCTGCTCGTAAGGGGAATATTGATAGGATGGGAGGTCCAGGGTTTTGACGCAGTGACAGTGAAGGAATCGTGACATATTTAAAGTTTGGAGGCGTTCTTGTAGGGAGTCGTATTCCCATGTATCTGCTGCCCTTGTCTTTCTGGATGAACGTAGTCACGTGTTTGGAAAGTGCTGTCTGAGGATTTTTCGTGGAATTTCTGCAGTGTGCCTTGTGGATGGTACACACTTCTGCTACCAAGTGTTGGTGGTGGAGGGAGTGAATGTTTGTGGATGTGGTGCCAATTAAGTGGGCTGCTTTGTCCTGAACAGTGTTGAGCTTCTTGTGTTGTTGGAGCTGCACATGCCCAGGCAAGTGGGGAATATTCCATCACACGCCTGACTTGTGTCTTAATGTGGAGATGTTCAGAAGCTCAGGTTGTCCTGAGCCTTCTGAATGATGAAAAGTTTGCCGAGTGACTTCCTCTCCTGGTATTTGCGGGTCTGTTCAGTTGTTGAGGCATTTGCACCAAGTCCTTGGAGGTGGGACAGTTGTTGCCCTGTAAATTTGATGTTTCAGTTCCATATGCATTCATTATGTTGCTTCCTCTTCATGTCCTGCTCTGACAGGAGCAACAATATCCCCCAACATGAGCAGACGGTTGCTGCATCTTTCCTCGTCCTCTGCCCCACCCAACAGTATTCTGACAGTATTAGCCTCATACATAACTCCACCAATTTGGATGGATTTCCAAACGCACATTTATCCCTTAACCTCTTCAAACCCCCTTCCCCGCCATTGCCATGAGGAGTTGGTCACTTGACTAACTGATGCATTCTTTTTAACATTCAGTCAGTGAAGGAAACAGAAGTTCAAAATTAACCTAGCCCAGCACCCCCTCCCCACCACACACACCCACCCATGCAGGTACTTAGTGGTGGTGAAGGAGCCATCTTTCAGAAAGAACATTCTTCAACAAGACCATGCCTGCCATCACGAGAACAGATAAATCTTGTGCATTATTTAGGAAGAGAATATTTTTCTTCTGTATGTCCTGGGGCTGACATGTTTCTGTTAACTTGTGTTTTAGTGACATTGATTATCTAATGGTTGCACCTCTCTGCTCCAGTGCTATTAATTAGGATATTTGAAGATTACAATCTTAGTTTGTCTGCAGAATTTGTAATTTCTATCAAATTTCCTCTCTCTCTTTCTCCCTCTTGGTGGATAACTGTCTTCCTTCACAGTTGCATTCAATGTATTTCCAAGTCAGGATGGTGAATGGCTTGGAGGGGAACTTGAAGGTGGCATTGCTAATATGCTACTAATGTTCTTCCAGACGGAAGTGGTCGTGGGTTTTTCTGAGGACCTTTAGTGAATTTCTGCACTGCATCTTGTAGATAGCATACGCTGCTACTCCTGACTGCCGGTGGTTGAGGGAGTGGATATTTGTGGATGTAGTGCCAGTCAAGCGTGCTGCTTTGTCCAAGATGGTTTAAGACTTCTTGTGTTGTTGGGGCTGCACTCATCCAGGCAAGTGGGTACTTTTCCATCACACTCCTGACTTGTGCCTTGTAGATGGTGGACAGGCTTTGAGGATTCAGGAGGAGAATTACTACCTGTGGTATTCCTCGCTTCTGACCTGCTCTGCACTGTGTTTATGTGGTGAGTGCAGTTGAGTTTCTGGTC
This sequence comes from Rhincodon typus, assembly GCF_021869965.1. Lineage (NCBI taxonomy): Eukaryota > Metazoa > Chordata > Chondrichthyes > Orectolobiformes > Rhincodontidae > Rhincodon > Rhincodon typus. Next base: position 5,897 of record NW_025966889.1, on the reverse strand, counting down.
AATGATGACCCTCAGGATGTTGATAGTGGGGATTCAGTGATGGTAACACTGCAGAATGCCAAGGGCAGTGGTTAGATTATCTCTTATTGGTGATGGTTGTATTGTGTGACACAAATGTTATTTGCACTTGTTGGCCCAAGCCAGGTCTTGTTGCATTTGAACAAGGACTGCTTCCATATCTGAGGAGCTGCGAATGTTTCTGAACATTGTGCAATCATCAGTGAACATCCCCTCATTGTAAAGGGTTCAGAATTGAGGGTATGCCACATCATTAGACATTCAGTACTGAGGGGGTGCCTCATTGTCAGAGGGTCAACATTGAAGCAGTGCCACATCCTAAAGGAGTTAGAATTGAAGGAGTGCCACTTGATTGCAGGACCCATGTTGAAGTATTGCAGCACTCAGAGAAGGTCGAACTGAGGGAATGCTTTATTGACACAGGGTCAGTCTTGAGGTATTGAAGCACAGTCAGAGGTTCAGAACTGAGGGGACCCCTCATTGCCAGAGGGTTAATAGTAAGTCATTTCCTCAACGTAATGGGGTCAGAATTGAGTGAGTGCGAAATGATTAAAGGCTCAGGATTAACAATACAGGACTGTCAGTGAGTCAGATCTGTAGGAGTCAGAGGGTCAATACTGAGGCAGTGCCTCATTGTGTAGGTGTTGGAATTGAGGGAGTGCCAACTGATTAGAGAGTGAGTCCAGAGACATTGTGTCACGGTCAATGGGTTAGAACTGAGGTATTGTCACATATTAAGAGGGTTGGTACTGAGGTATTTGGAGCAGTGTTGGAGTGCCTCGTTCTCAGAGGATATTGCTGAGAAAATGCCTCATTGTCAGTGGAACATGGAGTCATAAAATCGCTGATGTACAGTATGAAAACAGACACTTTGGTCCAACTCGTCCATACTGACTCGATAACCAAAATTAAACTATTCCGTTTGGCCATATCCCTCAACCCTTGCCATTCGTAGACCCATTCACTTGCCTCTGAAATGTTGTTGTTGTGCCATCCTTCACCAATTCCAAAGGCAGCTTATTGCATACAAGTGCCACCCTCTGCATGAAAATGTTACCCCTTTGGTCCCTTTTCAAACTTCCCCTCTCAAAATAAACACATGACCTTTAGTTTAGGACTCTCCTACCTTGGGGAAAAGACCCTGGCTGTTCACCCTATCCATGCTCTCATGATTTTATAAACCTCTATAAGGACCTCTTCCCCCTCTGACACTCCAGGAAGAATGGCCCCAGCCTATTCAGCCTCTCCTTATAGCGAAAACCCTCCAACCCGCTGGTCACAGGCCTTCAATCTGAAAAGTAACCCACGAACACCACCCTCTCTCCTACTTTCTAGTAAATTTTTGTATCCAGATGGCTCGTTCTCCCTGTATTCCATGTGATCTATCCTTGTTAACCAGTCTACCACGCGAACTTTGTCAAACCACTGAATCACCACCATACCACCATAGAATCAAAGCTCTCAAACCTACTTTGACTGCAGTCCTTTGAAGACTTCCCTTCTCTTTCCCGGGAGCCCTGCAAAAACATTACTTTCGTGAAGACATTCCAGCCCTGGAGGCAGATGCTCTGTTGGCTGAAGGATTTGATAAAAGATTGTCCACACAAAGCACTTCCACTTGCAATAAATATAGCATACAACCTTTATTAATAGGGGTATAGAGTATACGAGTAAGAAGTTGATCATATTGAACTTCTGCAAGGTAAGTTAAATCTCAGCTTGAGTATTGTGCACAATATAGCATACAACCTTTATTAATAATTTCTGAGGCCCAGAAGGTTGCGTTAATGACTTAGATGCTTGGCAATTGTCGGCTTCTGTGTCATTCTGGTTATTACAGAGTATGATCTCGTGAGACATTATCAAGGAATTGCTGCGTTGCTGGATATATGATGCAATGAGATTCAGAAATGGATATTAAAAAAAGCCTGTGGCATTATTCAAAGAAAGAATGCCTTCCTCTTTGTCCAGTCCAATACTTCAATAACGTTGAATGAATAGTTTTCAGGCTTGGAAGCAGGTTTGTAGTGGAATTCTCCAGGGGCTGCTACTGGGACGTTTGTCGTTCCTTATAGAAAATTAATTATCTTGATCGTGGTGTGCAGGGGACAAATTCCAAGTTTGCAGATGCCATTAAACTTGAGAATTGTAACTTGTGAGTAGAATAGTGTGGAACTCCAAAAGTGCATTAAAAATTTGATGGAGTCGGCAGCTCGGTGGAACATGAGGTACAATGCAGAGAAGTGTCAGGTAATGCACTTTGTCTTTCAAGTGTTTTTCCGACCAATGTAAAATAGGAGTATGGCCGTGCACAGTTGAAATGATGGTAGCAGTACAGCTGGAGAGAGCAATAAATATAGCATACAACCTTTATTAATAGGGGTATAGAGTATACGAGTAAGAAGTTGATCATATTGAACTTCTGCAAGGTAAGTTAAATCTCAGCTTGAGTATTGTGCACAATATAGCATACAACCTTTATTAATAGGGGTATAGAGTATACGAGTAAGAAGTTGATAATATTGAACTTCTGCAAGGTAAGTTAAATCTCAGCTTGAGTATTGTGCACAGTTGTGGCCTGCACATTACAGGAAAAAGGCAAATGCATTGATGTGCTGATTATTACGAGAATGGTTCCAGGTAGGAAAAGCTTCAGCTGCAAGAATAGATTGAAGAGTTTGGGACTGTTCTCTCTCAACAGCAGGCTGAGAGGAGGTGGAATTGAGGTTTTTTGAAATCGTGAGTGGGCTAAACAGAGTAGAGAGGGAGAAGATGTCCCTGCTCGGAGAAGAGCTTTATCACACAGTGTGTAGTTAGGTTATGCAGTGCACTGCTGTAAATGTATTGAATGAGGTTCAATGGAGACGTACAGAGGGCATTGGATGAAAATGGTGTGCAGGTGATAGGCGGAAAAACAATTTGCGTGAGATGATAGAGACAACTCAGTATGATGGGGCAAATGGCCTCCTTCCCCTTCTGTAATTTTGCGATTTGGTGTATCCAAAAATTACCTGAAATTTATTACAAACACCAGTAAAACGGCTCTGCTCCTATGATGCTGCTTGGCCTGCTGTGTTCATCCAGCCCTGCACCTTGTTGTCTCGGATTCTCCAGCATCTGCAGTTCCCACTATCTCTGATTCACTGTTACTACTTAACCATCTTTCAAAGGATTACTTTGACTTCAAAATGGTTCTGTGGACTCTCCGAAGACAGATAACATCGGGTTTAAAATGACACAGACGCAGAGGGTCAATACTGAAGCAGTACCTCATTGTAACAGGGTTAGTATTGAGGATGTGCCTCTTGATTGGACAGCCAGTACTGAGATTTTGAAGGTCTATCACAGTGTAAATATTGAATGAATGCCTCATTGTCAGACCGTCAGAACTGTGGGAGTGCATTATTGTCGGAGGGTCAGGACTGAGGCAGTGCCTCATTATGCAGATGTCAGAATTGAAGCAGTGTCACATGATGGGATGGTCAGTCCTGAGGTATTACAGCACTGTCAGTGGTTCAGAACTGTGGGAATGCTTTCTTATCATATGGTCAGTACTGAGCAGGTGCCTTAATATCATATGTTCAGTCCCGATAGAATGCCTCATCATCGCGAGTCATTACTGAGTCAGTGCCTGTTTGTCAAAGGTACAGTACAGAGGGTGTGCATCATTGTCAGAGCGTCAATACAGAGGCAGTACCTGATTGTAACTGGGTCAGATCAGATTGTACTACATGCTTGGATGTTCAGTTCTGTGGTAGTGCAGCACTCTAAGTGGGTCAGTTCTGAGGCATTGCCTCATTGTCAGAGGGTCATTACTGAGTCACTGTCGCATTTTAAGAGGGTAAGAATTGAAGGGGTCGCACATGTTTAGATGATTAGTACGGAGGTATTGCAGATCTATCAGAAGGTTAGTCCTGAGGGACTGCCTCGTTGTCAGCAGGTCAGTTTGGAGGAAGGGCTTCACTCTCAGAGCATTGGTACTGAGCGAGTACCTCATTGTGAGAATCAGAATCAAGGGAGTGCTCACATTTTGGACAATCTGTACATGTGGTCAGCACTGTCAGTGGATGAGTACGAAGGGTCCATTCTGAAGCAGTGCCTCAATGTAATGGGATCAGAATGTATGGAGGGCCACATGATTAGCGGTTTAGCCCTAAGTAATGGAAGCACTGTCAGATCTCATTGCCGTGATATGGAGGTTTCGATGTTGGACTGAAGGAGGAGTGAGGCTCCAAAAGCTTGTGTTTTCAAATAAACCTGTTGGACTATAACCTGGTGTCGTATGACTTCAGACCTCGTTGCCACAGCGTCAGAACCGTGGGAGTGCATTATAGTCACTGGGTCAGTACTGAGGGAGTGCCTCATTGTCAGAGGGTCAGTATTGTGGCAGTGCCTCATTGAAATGGGGTCAGGATTGAGGGTGTGCCTCACGATTACAGAGTCAGTACTGAGGAACTACAGCTCTGTCTGAAGATCAGTTTTGATGTAGGACTGGAATGTCAGTCCAGAGGCTCACTGATCTATAGTTCCCTGGCTCTGCCTCAGCCTCAGTACTCACCCTCTGACAATTATGCACTCTCACTGATCTGACCCTGTGCTGAAATGTCACAGTACTGATCCTCTCATCAGAATCATAGAATCCCCACAGTGTAAAACAGGCCATTAAGCCCAAGTCCACACTGACCCTCCTAAGTGCATCTGACACATCCCCTTAACCTATCCCTGTAACCCTGCATTTCCCGTCTGAGAATAGGGATCTCCTTCAGTATTCTCACATGATGTCCTCCCTCAGAATGGACTCTTTGACAATGAAGCACACCCTTAGGGATGAATCTCTGATAAGGCACTCTCTCAGTATTGACCTCTGATCATGATGTTCTCGCTCAGTACTGGCCCCCTGACAATTCTGATCCCATTACAAAGAGGCGCTGCCTCACCAATGACCCTCTGACAAAGGAGCAGTGTATCGGAACTGACCATCTGACAAGGAGGCACTCCCTCAGTCTGACCCTCTCTCACTGTTGCAGAAGTGATCTTTTGCTAATGAGGTCCTGCCTGGGTTCTGACCCTGATAGAGCTGAAATACCTCAGTATTTACTGTCAGTCTGTGGCAAACCCTCCATTCTGACACCATTACACTGAAGCACAGCCTCAGTGCTGACACACTGACAAAGAGACTCTGTCTCAGAACTGACCAGCTGACAATATGCCAGTGCCCTCGGTCCTGACACAACAATAATGAAGCCCTCCATCAGGACTGACCCTCTAAATGTGAGGTCGCCCTCAATTCGGATGCCCTTACAATGAGGCACTGCCCCAGTTCTGACCCCTGCATATTTAGGAACTGGGTCTGTCTGCAGTAATGCACTCCCGCAGTAGTGACCCTCTGATAATGAAGCACTCCCTCTGCACTGAAGCTCTGACAGTGCTTCAATCCCGAAATAATGCCCCTCTGAGAAGGAAACAGAACATCAGTTCTGACACTGTCACAGTGCTGCAATGTCTTAGTGACCCTGTAATCGTATCGCACGACCTCATTTTTGATGCCTTTATCGTGAGGCAATGCCTCAGCACTGATTCTCTGATACTGCTGCAATACCTTCGCACTGACCCTCTCTGTGTAGCACACCCTCAATTCCCACACCGTTACACTGAGGAACTGCCTCAGAACACAAACTCTGACAATGAGTCATTCCCATACGACGAACCCTCTGACAAATGAACAATGCCACAGAACTGACACAATGACAATAAGGCAGTTCCTTAGTTGTGACCCGCTGATCATAATATCACAGTCATGACCCTCCAATTGTGTGGCGTCCCTTCAATTCGGACACCTTTCGAAAGAAGCACTGCCTCCGTATTAATGCTGTGACAGT
>NW_025966888.1:14032-28708 GCF_021869965.1 Rhincodon typus | reverse complement strand
AGGCCCGAAACGTCAGCCTTCCTGCTCCTCGGATGCTGCTTGGCCTGCTGTGTTCATCCAACTCTGCACCTTGTTATCTCAGATTCTCCAGCATCTGCAGTTCCTGCTATCCCTACTCCTGTACACTTCTACTTTCTAAAAAATCACAGTATGTAACCAAGCTATTGCTCCTAATAACTTTCAAATCAAAGGTCAAAAGCTAAACATATAGACTTGACTGCACAAGGGTCTCACAGCTCTATTGAGTACCATAACTGTCAATAAAACATTTGCTTCCTGTCAGGTGACACCCAAAGCACCCACAACCTTGAACGATGACACCACACCTTCCCCTTGCGACAGACAGACACGATCCAATGAAAAATTCAACATCAAAATTCCCAACAGGTAAATTCCAAATTTGTAGGTGTTATGCCTAAGAAACCAGATAGAGGGTTGCAAAAGTCTATTGGCACATTTGTACCCTCAAATGCATTAAAGCTTGTGACAGGACATCATATCATGGAAAACACTGGACACTTAAGCCTTAAAACTGAGGCCCTGTAGCAATTGTGGAACTCTGATTCAAAGCAACTTGGTGTAGACAAACACTATGTTTTGTGAAATATTTACATTATTTGGAGCCTGGAATAAAGCATTTAATGCTGATTGTAGCGTCTGTACTACCAATTTTACACTCTAATACTAACTGAACTTTGTGTTCTCAATGAGAGCTCCCAGAGGTTTGCAAATGAGAAACATCTGCATTTCTCTCCATTCAAGCCTGAATATTTAGAGAATCATCCCAACCTGTTACCATCAAGCCAACCATTTATCACTAAACAAATTGGTAAGACCTAACATTAAAATCTCCACTTTTGCAAAGAGGATAGATTACATAAACACTGATGTATTTCCCACATAATTCACAAATCTGAAAACACTTACAATCTTGCATGATTGAATAATTTGAAATTTACAAAGCAAAACTCAACTTACATACACTTGACATAGCAAACACAAAGGGAAGTAAAATCTCAAAACTCTAAGCAAAGTAAAAGCTTGCAATAAATCATCTTTCTTAAAGGAAAATATCAAAATGAACTTCTCACCAGAACTGTTAAACAGTTATAGGCCTCAAACAACAAACTTTAGGCTTTTAAAAAAGTTTTCAAACAAAATTGCACGTTCATTACTGCCTGCACCCATCACGACCCCTTCTTAAAAACAGAAAGTTGGACTGGTTTGTAGTCTTAAACTCTCCCACACTCAATCTGTCAAACCCAACAAGTGCAATAGCAATAGCCATTCGTTTCTCTCGAATGTGGGATTCTTGCATCAAGCTACTTTAAAATATAGAACAAGCAATAAATATCGAGTTGGAACCTTATTCTGATACCTGTTACTTGGCTGATTACCTCCCTCCAGTGATTATTTGAGGGGGGCTGGGAGGGTGGTTGTTGCAGGGGGGAGATTGGAGGGAGCTCCGGGCGATATCTATGTCTTTTTTTTTGTTTTGTTTCCTTTATTTTCTTCTTTTCCTCAAAAGAAAAATCCCTTCAGCTTCAGCGTCTCATGGACCCCGGGATCGAAGCTCGCCGGTACGGCCAGACCACCTACTCGACCCCGAGGCTTCAGGAGTGAAGTTAGGCCTCGGGCTTCATAACCGCCATTGTAATTGTTTTTCTTTTAAAAATAAGTTTTTTTCTCTTTATGGGAGTCGATTAAAAAAATATAATTAGGTTGCAAGCATGGGGGGTAATTTGGAGTTGGAAGGGAAGGGGGATATTTTATTTCTTTTCTTGCCCGGTCCCCGTTGCTATGAGCGATGACCCGAATCTCCCCCTCCTTCCACCGTAACAATGGTTAAAATGGAGGCCGACTTCCGGGTCTATCTCAACCTATCTTGCTACCGGGCGGCCGGATAGCTGACTGACACCGTAATTTTCCAATCATCACTGAATTTGTTCCAGGATAGACCAATAGAAATCCAGACAAGGGGTGGGCTCCCCGTGTGGGGCGTCATCAGAACGTGATGACGCTCCACACGTGGGTGGCGGATGATGGACACCGATTTTGTCTAATAGCCATGCCGACCTGTGGGAAGACGAGCCAATCATCGTTGTAGAACGGCGAGACGTAGTTGCTTAATGGCGGGAGGCCGACAACTGGGTGATTTGACTGACGTCCAATAATCCAATCGACTGTGCCAATGCCTTCAGGGTTGACCAATAATGATTCGTAAAGGGATAGACCCACCACATCTGTGACGTCAGTCGACACCCTCATGGTTGGCAGACGTGCAGGGACGGGCTTTATTGGCGGTCGCAACAACCATTAGCAAGGCCAACACTCACCATATGAACCAATCGTGAGGGAGGGGGCGAGACCAGATCATCAAGTTAGTTTGAAAGGCAGAGGGCGGGTCCGGCTGTCAACGGTGGGGTTTCCCGAAGTGATTAACAGGGCCCTTTCCCACAATCCACTGAGGCTCTCTAATGATGCTCAATTAGGGTCAAGAGTAGGGTCATTGTCTTTAACCCACTCTTGACCAAAACTAGGGCTTTGATTAACTCAGTTTTCCAACATGGCATCTGTTAAATCTCTCTATTTCATTTGGGGGCATCTTTCTCTGGAAAGTTAAGTCCGCTTAGGGGTCTTGACTGAAACTTGTGAGGTGATTCATTTTGGAAGGACTTAACAAGGTAAGGGGATAATGATGGATGGTCAGACCTGGGAGCACACGACCAACTGGAAGAGGAGCAGGCCATTCAGTGAGATCATGGGTGAGCACCGGATTCGAAAAGTTAACTGTTTTCTCTCCACAGATGCTGCCAGACCTGATGAGTTTCTCTAGCATTTTCTGTTTGTGTGTTCCATATACATGCTTTTAGCCCATACACTGTAATACCTTTGCTTATCAAAAAATTGCTCATCTCAGATTTAAAATTAACAACTGATCTAGCATCAACTGCCTAGGAAGCATCAAGGATCAGAGGGGCCTTAGTGTTCCTAAGACCATAAGAAATAGGAACAAGAGTGATGTAATCTATGTGGACTTCAGTAAGGCATTCAACAAGGTTCCTCATGGTAGACTGGTTAGCAAGGTTAGATCACATGGAATACAAGGGGAACTACCTATCTGGATACAGAACTGGCTCCTGTGGAAGACAGAGGGTGATGGTACAGGGTTGCTTTTCAGACTGTGACCAGCAGTGTGCTACAGGGATTGGTGCTGGGTCACTACTTCTCATCATTTTCATATAAATGGTTTGGATATGAACATAAGAGATATGGTTTTCAGGTGATACCAAAATTGGAGGTGTAGTAGACAGTGAAGAAGGTTACCTCAACAGTACAACAGGATCTCGATCAGACGGGCCAAAGGGCCGAGGAGTGGCAGATGGAGTACAATTTAGATAAATATGAGATGCTGCATTTTGGAAAGGCATATCAGGGCAGGACCTGTACACTTAATCGTAGTGTTCCTGAACAAAGAGACCGTGGAGTGCATGTGCAGAGCTCCTTGAAAGTGGAGTCACAGGTAGACAGGGTGGTGAAGAAGGTGTTTGGTATCCTTGCCTTTATTGGTCAGTGCACTGTATATAGGAGTTGGGAGGTCATTTTGCGGCTGTACAGGACATAGGTTAGGCCACTTTTGGAATACTGCGTTCAATTCTGGCCTCCCTGCTGTAGGAAGGATGTTGTGAAACTTGAAAGGGTTCAGAAAAGATTTACAAGGATGTCGCCAGGATTGGAGAGTTTGAATAGGCTGGTGCTATTTTCCCTGGAGCGTCTGAGGCCGAGGGGTGACCTTATAGATGTTTATAAAATCATGAGGGGCCTCGATAGGGTAAATGGGCAAGGTCTTTTCCCCAGGGTGAGGTAGTCCAAAACTAGAAGATGTAGATTGAAGGTAAGAGGGGAAAGATATAAAAGGGACCCAAGGTGCAGCTTGTTCATGCAGAGGGTGGTGCGTGTATGGAATGAGCTGCCAGAGGGAGCGGTGGAGGCTGGTATAATTACAATATTTAAAAGGCATCTGGATGGGTATATGAATGGAAAAGGTTTAGATGGATATGGGCCAAATGGGACAAGATTATTGAGGATATTTGGTCGGCATAGATGAGTTGGATCGAAGGGTTTGTTTCTGTGCTGCACGTCTCCATGATTCAATAACTCTAAGAGTAGATGATTCAGCCCCTCAAGCTGCTCCGCCATTCAGTAAGATCATGGTTGATCCGACATTCCTCATGTCCTGTATTTTCCCTATTCCCTTCGATTCCCCAACTGATCAACAATATATCGCGGCCTTAACTACACACAAGGACTCTGTCCCCACAGCTCTCTGTGGCACGGAGTTCCAAAGACATTCAACTCTCTGTGAGAAGTTCCTCCTCATCTCAGTCTTAAATTGGTACCCCTTAATTCTAAGCCAATGCCCTCCAGTCCTAGACTCTCCCATGAGGGGAAACATCCTCTCAGCATCTACCCTGACCAGCCCCTTAACAATCCTATGTATCAGTGAGATCACCTCTCATGCTTCTAAACTCCAATCAGTAGAGTCCCAACCTGTTTGGCCTTTGTTCATAAGACAATCTCACCACACCAGCGAACCTTCTCTGAACTGCCTCCAATGAATTATTTTATTTACTTAAATAAGGGGACCAAAGCTGCTCACAGTATTTGACATGCGGTCTCACTGCATGAGGGAATTTACTGTGAGCTGGGTTTCTACATTACACATCAAAAGTATTTCATAATCAAGCACTTTGAGACATCCAGTGGTCGTGAAAAGCACTATATAAATGCAAGTATTGCTTTCATTTATGCCAGAGAAGAATAAAGTATGATCTCATTGAAATATATAAAATGCTGAATAGCTTGTCATCATAGAGACTTAAAGACTACTTCTGGCCTGTGGAGAATGAACAACTCAAGATCACAGACTCAATGTATGAAGGTGGCCTTTTAGAACTGAGCTGGGATGAAATTGCTTCTTTGGGGATTATGAATAGTTTGGAATTCTGTACTCAGAAGGTTGTAAATGCTCAATTGTTGAATTGTTAAGACTGAAATTTTGACATGAGGGGAACCAAAGATATGGGAACAGGACAGGAAAGACACGACCTGGTGTAGATTAGCCATAATCTTACTTAGTGGTGAAGCATTGTGGATATGCCTTCAGCTTTGGAATGACCTCCTTACAGGTCTCCAAGATGTTCTTTAAAACCTACCTCTTCAAGTTTTTTGTCATCTGATTCAACATCTCATGATGTGGCTGTGTCTTGTTTTATAAAATTCCTGCGAAATCCTTGGGATTTAATGCTTATTCATTTAGTCCCCATAACCCTTGACTCACCTGCTAATTAAAAATCTCTCTTACCTATTGGTGGTGGAACATTTCTCCTTATTTATGCTGGGCAAAAGTCAAATTTTGAATCTATTAAATTTCCTACTTTATAATCATTTGATTCTTCCAACATTCTCAACTGTTCATCAGGCAGGGATATTTTACTGCAGTCTCGGAGTTTGTGACTACTACAGTGTTATCATGAGATATGGATGTCACTGGGTAAGACAGCATTTATTCACCTTCCTAATTGTGCACAGGGCATTTTAGAATCAACCACGTTGCTGTGGGTCTGGAGTCACATTTGGCCAGACCAAGCAAGGGAGGCAGACTTTCTCTCCTAAAGGATATTAACAAATCACATCAGGTTTCTAATAATCTAATAGTTTCAATATTAATAATACTAGCTTTCCAACACAGATTTAATTAATTGAAGTTAATTTTTTTAAGATTTGGATCCAAAGAGGCTCTGGATTACTAGTCCAGTGACAATATTACTACACCACTACTCCACCCACCACCCCCCCACCAAACCATAATGTCATGTATCATCTGTACAGCTCCATGTTCCTTGATATCCTTAAAAAAAAATTATCAATCTTAGTCCCAATCAATATCCAGCCTCAACAGCTATTCAGGGAGCGAATGCTGGATTTCCAGGATCTTTTGTGGTGCTTGCTGACATTGTCCCAGTTCAAATATTAAGGTCTTACCCCATGGTCTGGACTCCACTCCCCTTGCCAGAGTTAATAGTTCAATTCAACATACCCCGCTGAATCCTTTTAACATTTTAAGCACATGGCATGTCCTGTTGCATCATTGGCTTGTCAAGGTGAAACAAAAACTATACACAAGTGGCTGCCTAATGGAACTGCAGACAGCCAGGTTTTAGTTTCTGCTGTCATAGTTACCGGCCCAGTTTCCATCCATTTTTGGCAGTAGCAAAACATTAAAAGCAGCTTGACCCTGCATCTGTTCTCTTACTTTCTGAACTATGTACTCTTAACGTTAATCTTTTTTTCTTTAAGTCACTTTTTTACAAGGCTTTTATGCTTTTATTCTTGGGATGCAGGTGTTGCTGGTTGTGCCAGCAGTCACTGCGCATCCCTAAATGACCAGTGAGTTAAAAATGAACCACATTGCTATGAAGGTCAGACCAGCTAAGGATGGCAGATTTCCTTCCCTAAAGGACATCAGTGAACCACCTGGGCTTTTACAACAAGAGACAAGTTTCTTTTAAATTCTAATTCTTTTTAAATTGAAATTAGATTTTGCTATCTGCCAGGGCGGATTCAAACCCATGTCGCCATCACTTTAGTTTGGAAGGATTACTAGTCTAATGACATTACCACCCCTTCCCGGACCAAACGCTTCCTTGTGGCTGTGCCAAATATTGGCTCTTGAGAAGTGTTTAGTGAAGTTTTATTGCTTTAAAAGCAACTGCTGACAAGCAGTGTGGAAAGTGCAAATGCTTCAAGCAATCTGCCCTCTTCTTAACAAACACAAAAGTCAACGAGAGGCAAATAAAACATCAGTATAAAGAATAAAACGGATGGCATAGGCTCAGACTTGCTGGCAATGCTTTTCACAAGGCATTTCAAGCCATCAACATTTGAAACCTAATAAATTTGGAACTAATAGATCTGAGAAAATCCCATTCCTGAGATAAGTTCAGTTGTCAAACTCCACAGAATAACAGGACAGGCTCATTAAAAGCTTACATTTACGAATTTATTTAAAAATTCCCTGATATATAGAAAAAAACCAAAAAAGTTACTCCAAACATAATAGAAAGCTAAAAACACAGCGACAGGCAGGTTCTGTTTACAAAGATCCATATTTACAAACTGAGCTTTCCCCATTTCACAGTGATGTTTTATCACTGAAGTGAGGAATCCTTTACATCTCAAAACATCTAAACATCTAATAAACTATTCCAAAAAGTACAGTGATGCTAAAACACCATACGTGTTAACAAACCTGCCATTACATTGATTCTTAAGGAAACACAATTACACATAAACTGGTGCACCAGATACATGATAAGAGTACATATTAAAACATTATCTTATTCAAAATACTTTGAATTGTCTGTACAAAAAGTAGAAGATTTGCAGAGATGAAAATGAACATACCTAGTTGACAATGATATACACGAGATCTGCGTAGTTGAAAAATTAATTTATTTATTGTAGTAGTTACTGTCTTGGTTTATATGCACTGTAAAAATTAATCACCCAAAATACTGGGAAGGTTGAATTTAGAGCTCGCAACTGTTCATCCAGTTCTTGTTGTTTGTGATGGACATATGTCCACTCTTCTTAGAAAATCAGAGAAGAAACCTTTTCTTCACCTCCCCCATTTTTCATTTGGAGGACGGTGTGTTCCATTCCTAGAGATAAACAGTCTCCATCTCTTCATTGCCCGAAGAGAGGGACGTTTGATGGGGTAGTTGCTCAGGTTTTAGGCATTGCCAGCACATCATATAAGTGGCTGTCTAGATGGTGAGTGTTGGTCTGAAGATCTCTCTCACAGCCCAGTCCTGTTCTCACCAAATAGACACCGTGCAGGGGACAACAGGTCTAGTGTATGAGCCCTAGCTGATATAATTATTCCACCCCTTTCTCTCCATTAGACGTGGGTCATGGAGTCTCACTGATGTACCAGCATGTGTCCAAGAACTTGGAACAGACATGGGTCAAACTAGAGAAATGCCTAGTCTGCAAGAGTAGTGGCGTAATGCCAAAGCAACCCTTTGGGAAACTTTGTCTTACATTCTAAAGGAGGGTGCAAGGGAAAAGGTAGAAAGGTTGGTGCTTGTTGGTGGTGGTTGGAGATGGGGAAATGGGGAGAGAGAATGGGAGAAAAGAAATTGAAAAGAAAGAAAAATACACTCCAAGAGCATGGATTTCACAGGCACTGAATCAGCAAGGGTAACAATGTTGCTCTGTTGGCTTGCTTAAGTGACCATTGCTGGAGAGAGTCTGGGCAGCAAGTGATTGGCTACTCAACTGCAGGAGTCATCAACCATGTATTTGCTAACAGACCCTGCTGATAGTAATTGGGATATGAGAAGCCTGCATTATTTCTCTGCATTCCACCCATCTTTTAAATGGCAAACTGAGGAGACAACAAGCTGCCTTCTGTTAACTTAGAGCAGCCCAAACATGGAGTTTTCCTAATCTACTTAGCTGATCACTGATGTAAGCACTTGACCAGTGGGGAAGCCATATCTGATGGTGACAGCCATCAGCAAATTGACTGCAAAGAAACTGGCAGGTCGTAAGCTGGGTGGGTTGCGGAGACGGGGGCTGGTGTGTGTTGTTGGAGAGAGTATAGAGAGGATGTGTCTTCAAAGAGGACACTGTGGGGGAGCCTCTATGCAGGTTTTCCCCCTGCAAGAGGACTGTGAAGTACAACATAAGTGGAACTTGAGTAGGACATCCTTCTTCCTACTCCATAATCCCTAGTCAGACAGAAACAAACTTACATAGCATCACATCCAGTTAGGTCTGAAGTACATAAATACCGCAAAGTCAGAGAGCAGATGGTATTTATAAAAAGACAAAGAAACATCGTCAACTCGATTATATAAAAAGAGGTTCTTTATCTAATCTATATATTTATTTAAAATATTTAAATCTTCACCACGGATATTTGTTTTTGCACAATCGTACCATGCGCGTCCTAACGTGATACCTACCAAGATTAATATTTGTTGCATTTAGTCTCAAGGTATCAAAGCATTCAAGGGCTAAATTTGTTGTTTAAACACTTCTCCAGCTAAACACCACTGTTTTGAAAATTTATACCACATAATTTTAGGGCACAAGCCATCATTCCCAAAACTCTGCCCAGTTTGACAAATGTCCTGGTTGAGATGAGCTAATCAGCCCGGAGGATGTGCCCTGATCTACTCCAGAGGTCAGGACATTTCTTGGAAACATACTACATGTGGAATCTCAGAAGCACACAGTTCAAATTCTGCAAAAGCTGCCATCAACTTAGATGTTACTGGTGTTCAAAAGCAACAGAAGACTTATCAGTAACTAGTATAACTACTTTGAAGTGATATTATTTGTGCTGCTCTCAGCTTATATCCTTATATGTGTGGTATAAAGAATAGCTTATATATAAAACTTCTAAAAACCTCATCTTTATAACTTCTCCTTTTTTATTTGAAAGAGAAGAGGGGGGGCGAGAAGTGTTTAAACAAAAATGGTCAATTTGTTACAGCTACAAGATCCACTGGTCAAATATTGAAATTATACCAGGATACAAAATAGCCTAAAGAGAAATCAGCTTTAACAATTGATGCACAATCAGCATATTGGTGACCCTGTGACATTCAGTATAATACAAAGCCAAAACATCTCCCCTTTGACAGCATTCCCATATTGGCCATCCTGGCATAAGTTTCTGTAGACAAGTTCAGATGGTTGCCCCTTTGCTGCTGACCATGTGAGGCCAATAGTAGGCATGCATCACCTCAATACCGCAGAATGCAAGAAATCTTGCTTCCCAGTGCTTTTGGACAACTCAGCTGCTGTTAGCTGTGTCTGTGTTGCTTTTTAGAAGGTGCTTATAGATTAACTGATCATATTTTGGAAGGTGGTGGGTGACTAGAGCAGGGAAAACTGATACTGCTGCCACCAAAATCTGTCCATCTTATCTGCTGGGAGCAGTGATTAGAATGGGGAGCCCCGATGGATCGTGCATGCACTGATGGTAACTCAGGATATTGAGGTGGATTACAACTACACCACTTTTGCCTGGCAGTTGACTGAGATGGGGGCCCTTCGTCCTTTGGATAACTGATTGCTGCATTTGGACTATTGGGCATAGGGCAATGCTTGCTGGATGGAATCATAAAATGGATGAAATTATATCATCCTCTCCTACATCAATTTATCTTTGGATGTGGATCTGAGAACACTGGTTGAGAAAGGTCACCTTGAAGAAGTCTTCCCTCACATGCCTGGAAAAGGCAGGAAAGATAAGGTGGGGGGAAGAGAACAAGTCTGCCAAGCGAAGCTTTGCTTGCCAGCCAATAAAAGTGACCAAGGGTGGGTCATACTTTAGTATGGACTTTGATCAAAAACGAGTGGCCTTTTGTCTGCTGGGATTTGCAAACTAGGGTCAAAAGTGAAGAAAGGACACTGAGCAATGGAGTGTGCAGCGCTCCTGGAAGTTGTGTGTCAGTGAAAGCCAGACCTCTTCAGGAGAGTAGGGAAACAGAATTTTAAAAAAGCGAAGCCTTAAGTTGTTCTACAGCACTTAATAAAATTATTGCCCAGATTTCTGTCAAGGTTGATTAAAGTTACCAGGCAAAAAACCAAGATGGTTATTGGCCAGTTGAACTGTAGGACAGTTCAATATATTGTATACATGTATGTATATACGTGCATGTTACTATGTTGTAATATGTCTACAAGAGCCTAATGTGATGAAGGAAGTTGCTAATTTATAAATTACAAAGGCCAGAGGGTCAGGAGTAGGGGATTAGCTCAGTTAATTATCTCACTGAATAAAATATACAATAATTTCTTAAAAGAAACACAAGCTGTACAACATATTGTTAGCGTTAACAACACAACCCTAAATTTACATAAATGGTCTCTGACAGTAGGCAATCAGAATGCAAAACGGCAGGTTAAGCTCACTGGTCAGTCAGAGAGAGTACAGTGGTTAAAAGAATGGCAGAAGAATTTGATGCCCAGGACAGTTGAGAATTATTTTGTCAAATTAAACAAAAAAATTCCATTTAGAAATGTGACTTACATTTGAAGAAACTAGTAGATCTCGAATGATCTTATGGAGCAAGGAGGCACTAGCCTGGTCACACAAGGAAGTCTGGTATTTCCACGCCAGTCATTGTTTTAAAAAGGGGGAAATTTCTAAATTATGTCCTCAATGAACATAAACAGAGGATCCCTTTTTGCTGTTTCGCTAATGCTGCTTGATATGGACTTACTAAATTGCTAAAAAAACTGATAGTTTAAATAAAAATTATCGTGCTCATCTAGAGAATGCTCTGAGGCTTTAGATATGCTAAAATAAACAAAATAAATCAAGACAAGAGGAACACTACTGAAAAAAAAAGGAATTTGCCGAAGATTTTTGTCTTGCACCAGGACAATTCACAAGAATATCAATTCAGGGGGAAAATCAAAGTTTATATTGCATGAGTGTGTTGGTGTTCCCCTTGAATTGATGCTCTTGCAAATTGTCCTGACTAGTGTAAGGCAAAAAACTTTGACAAACTGTGTAGTTTTTCAGCAATATTCAAGTTCTGTACAACCGAATGTCAACAGGAAGGGCTTAACTTTTGTTTTAACTGTTTAACCACTTACCTCAGTTTCTGCCCAATTGCCTGCTCTTTCCAACAACCTCAGCTAGTACACATTGGCACTAATATTACCTCCTCCAGCCACCGACTGTGACCCTTTCCACACCTCCAATACTGGAGCCCCCACTCCCCCCATCATCACAGCTACTCTATCAGGACGAGAGTATCCCATATGGAATCCCAAATGCATGAGATGACTTCCACCTTTAATGCTCATTCCTATTTGCCCATTTAAAGGGAGTAGTAGTCCAGGAATTCAATCTGCTTACTTCTTGTATGTTGCCAACTTTCTTCCCAGTTTTCCTGATGCCTGCAATGGTCAATCAACCAATACCTTCCTCTGAGGGGGAATTCTTAATGTGTCAAAAGATTTGCTTGCCCATGATATGATCTCAGGGCAAATGTATTGATGTAGTCTCTCATGCATGCACGTCCTATTGAATTTAGACCCAGAACAGGAGTCCTGGCTGTTCCGGATCACCTCATCTCACTCAAATGGATATGAATTTATTAAGATCAGCATTCAGACTTGGATTAAACTCAGGGCTTCACAAAAAGGATCACTCTAGGACTAAGTTATGAGGTTACAGTACATGACTGATCATAGAGGAGTTGAATCAGTGTTAAGCGTAAACGAGTACACTCTTTCTAACTGGGATCAATGAAGAGATATCAGGAACTGATTTTTGTTTCTTCTTCCTTCAGTGATACTTAGGGCGTTTATAATGCACCAGTCGCTGCTCTAGACAAGCCATTGGCGACTTGGATTAAAACTGAAATCCTATTGTCCTACAACTCAGTACTGTAACACCTATCCAGCTATTAGGTTGTTAAGGCAGATGCCAACTCCTGCTTAAAAAGCGCTGTAGGTCCATGCTAAAATCATTTTTTGGTCGATGTTTTTGCATTAGATGGTTTCCATTATTACATGGTCAGAAATCACACGACACTGGGTTATTGTCCAACAGGTTTATTTGAAAGCTTTCGGAGCCTCGTTCCTTCTTCAGGTGTTAGGTATAACGCCTGAAGGAGGAGCAAGCTTCCGAAAGCTTGTGTTTTCAAATAAACCTGTTGGACTACAAACCGGTGTCCTGTGATTTCTGACCTTGTCCACCGCAGTCCAACACCGGTACCTCCACATTATGTCCATTACTGGACGTTAGATCCCTCATTAAATGGCCACAGCTGCTGGTAGTGTGTGTCAGGGCATGTTTCGCTGACTACATCAGGAAAAGATGAGGCCAGTGGGGAAAAGGAGGAGTGGGAAGAAGGAATTTGGCCAGTGGATTAGCTTTGTGGGAATTTGCTCACTACATGATTGAGGTGGCCAAGACCCTCGGCCTTCAAATTTTTAAAATTAAACAAGCAGAGAACTAAGGATTTGTCTTTGGACACAAAATAAAAATACCAAATCAAAAGGAGAATTTACAGCGTTGAGACACTTTTACACCTCTTGTGCAGTATAATTCTATGATGTGCGCTCTCAGAGTTTGAATCATGATGATGGGAAGAGGAGGAGTAATAGGAGAAGTCAAGCCATTCCTCCTTGTGGAGGTCAGACTGTACGAGAATGATGGTCTATTTGTTTGCCACAATTGAGACGCCTGGTGAGACAGCCTGAAAGCTGAAGGAAGACATTCAGGTGAACCTTTTGGCAGGAAGGAAGCAAGCCAATTTAGCCAAACTACAATCTCTTGGATGCTGCTGTCAGCTTCCGCAGCCACTACTTTATAGATGGACACAGTCAACAAAGGATCCCATGATCCTGACGCCCACTTATACTGCAGGCTCAGCCATTTTGTAAAAGTTACCACTGAACACTGCTAATGCCATAAATAGCACCACCAAGCCACTGAACGTATCAATACTATTTATAAATGTACAAAATTAACATCCCCGCCCCCAGTTACTACTTCATTCATTCAGAGCTTGAGCAGTTTTGAAGTGCCGCTTCCATTTCCATGGCAACCTACATCAGTAGGGATGACAGCAGGGACAAGCATTCAATGCCAATATGATAATGTGGACATGGGGTAGGGGAAGTAAGAACGTACAAAGGGATGGGGAAGGGAGTGAAATCCCCTCGTCCATTTCCCCCCAAAAGGAAATTGTTCAAGTCACTTGAGAAACAGGCTAATTGAGAATACAGAGTTTAGCAAAGTACAAACATACTTTTCAATGAAAAGGATTGGCAACTGGAGAACAGGATAAGCCCACCTGACATCCTGCGACCCAAACTGTTCCTTTGCATCAAAATCCTCAGCACCCACAGATGCTGAGATAGGCTCAACACCCAGAGGAAAGCAGGTTAAAGACTGGAAAGCATCCACAGTGCTGCTCACAGATACACTCTCTTGTTCTGTCTCCTGTCTGACCTGACCAACAATGACTGGGAAATGATTTCAAAACCGCTTCTCAGTTGAATTGAGCTGCACTGAGGTTCCACTGCTTTACACATTCAGTTCTGTTCATAGCAGGCTGGCGAGACTAGTGGTGGGTCCATTCTGAGCTTGAAACTGTACAGGAAGAGGCCCATCCGTCCACTGGAAAACAAAATACATTTGGCAAATCAGCGAAGTTCATGAATTCCAACAGCTTCTCTAATGTTACCGTTCATCGGTCCCTCAAATGAGAGCAACATCTGCCAGGCATCTCTAATATATTGATACTGCCACGGAACTGTATTTTAAGAAACCCTTTAATGCTGCTTATTATACTACTTTAACATTTCTCCAATTCTCCTTAAATGGCAGTAAACAACATGCATCATCAATACTGCATCCTAATCCAGTGTTATACAGGTTTAGAGCTATGCCCACCGGTATTGTATCCCAATGCCATAACTATACCACCATGTGTCTCTCTCTCTCTCTCTCTCTCTCTATTTATATGTATATATGCACATGCACACACACATACACAAATAATTAAAAAAGAAACTAATCAGGGTTATGGGTCAGAGATAGTAGGAACTGCAGATGCTGGAGAATCCGAG
>NW_025966888.1:0-13932 GCF_021869965.1 Rhincodon typus | reverse complement strand
AGGGTTATGGGTCAGTTTTTTTGTATGAAATTGGATACAACAGGATTAAATGTTGGTAACTAAATCATAATGTGTGGTTCTTGGTCAAGGTTAAATCTGTGTGCTTAATTAGCTGACTGCACCAGAAGAAGCACAATTGTGCATTATCCATTTGTCTGCTTTCGTCGATGCAATTTAAACACTCTCATGGGACTGTTCAAAGAGGTCATGTTGGGGAAAGTTGTATTTACATGTTGACCAGATTGTGCCCAGGATAACTATACTTACATTGATCAGGTTGTGTTCAGGAAGACTGCAGGCCTCTATGTGGTCATTGAGAAGCTGTTGAGAAAAATTCTGGTGCATCTGAGCTGCTTCATGAGCTTCAATGCTGTTCCCGCAAGCTTTGTTCAGATCTAAGAGGAGGATAACAACACTTAAAAAAAAAGGTTTTGCTGCAGAACAATGCTGCTTAGACAAAAGGAGCAGCTACTATTCATTATTAAATTAAGGAAATGGTGTAATTAAGGCACCTTTCTCCCAACTTTCTACAGCACTTTAGAGGAGCTCAGGAGACCCTGCATAGGTAGAGGAGAAGTTACAGAATTAATTTTTATTAATTGGAGATGTTCAAAATGTTAACTAGGGTAATAAAATAGAAACTGCTGGAGAAACTCAACAGGTCTGGCAAAAGCTGTGGAGAGAGAAACAAAGATAATATTTCGACTCCAATGTGACTTTTACTCAAAACTGGTTCTCGTTTCAAATTGACCTGAAACATTAACTTTCTCTCTCCACAGACACTGTCACACCTGTTGAGTTTCTCTCACACTTTGTTTTCATTTCAGAGCACCAGTATTCACAGTATTTTACTTATAACTAGATAGTTTGACCTTATTCCTCTAGCTTCACTAGCAAAAGAAGCACTAACCAGATGACACAGAACCAATTATTGTTGGAAAAAACCAGGTGATAAAGGCTTGTTTTTATCATACAGCAAGTTATGATGATCTAAAATACACTGCCTGAGGGGGTGATGGAAACAGATTCAATAGTAACCTTTGAAAGAGAATCGGATAAATAAAAAACTGCAGGGCCATCACGGAATATCTCTTCCAAAGAGCTGGATCAGATATGATGGGTTGAATGACCATCTTCTGTGCTCTAGGTTCTGTGGACATCCAGTAGTAGGGCCTTGGATTAAAATTTCATCTAGAGAATAGTAACTTGAACAGTACATACTCTCGGTATTACACTGGCATATTAGCTGAGGATGCGACCTCAAGTTTAAGATTGGGGCCTCAGCTCACAATGTTTGAAGTGAAAGACAAGTGTATTATCAATGAAACTGCGCTGACACGGTGTTCTTTTACCACTGGCGTGGTCAAAGAAATAAGTTTGAAACCAGGGAGTAAAGTGGCAGGTGCAAGTGTTGAGGGGGCTGTGAAATTCAGCTGCCTGGATCTTAAACTCTGGAATTCCCTCTCTCCTCCTCTCATTTCCTTAAGGTGCTCCTCAAAACAAACAACTTTGGTCACAGTTTTGATGAGTTCTCGTGTCAAATCACACCTCTGAAATGTTTTGGGACATATTACACCATTAAAGATGTTACATAAATGTAAGTTGTCAGGAGGTGAAAGGCTGCTGCTAAGATTGAGGTCCAAACCACATTGGTAAGATTACTGCGAAAGTCAGCAAAGGTTGGGAAAGAGAACACAAATCTTGAAAATCAATGCACAGGATGAAGATGGATTGGGAACCTGTGAAGGAGAGTGAAAACAAGACAGCACAAGAGCATATGGGATTTAGAAGGGAATTTGAGCAAATTTTCCGCTCATCCAGAATGAAGTGTCTGTCAAGAACAGGAGCCATGCATGGTCTAGCAGAAATGCAGAGTCAGATGACACGTGTGAATGGGACAGCCAAAGTCAAAGCTTTAGTTTTTGGTGTCAGTACGGCAGTAGTTCCACTGAAGTGGAAATGGAAGCTCTTATGCCATCGCCACACTGAATTCTGTTCATTGATATTTTTCTTCTCATTTCAACAAGTCTCAAGAACTTCAGCAAAGAACTTTACATATTTTGTCTCACCAACGAATTTTTGAGGAATGGTTTAACTTTTTTTTCTTTGAATCAGGACAATTACTGTGTGAAAACGGCTTTTGTCTTGATAGTAGGTGAGAGCTGTAGAGAGCTGGAAATATTTACAGTAAAACTTGTATCCCAGGGTCAGACAGTGCAACTCAATTCATTAGTCAGCTAACTGGGATGAATGCAGCGAAAGACAAATTACAGTACAATAAAAATATGACACCTAGTGGAATATGCTGGGAACAGCCCTTCTCAAGGGAATATGACTGAAGAGGCATCACAGGTCAGATCAAAATGAAGACTTGCATTTTTAAGTGCCTTTCATAACCTCAAGACATCATGCAGTACTTTATAGCCAATGACGTACTTTTTGAAGGGTAATCACTGCTGTAATGTAGGAAACATGAAAGCTAATTAGTGGACAGCATTATGATATTGACAACATAAACCTTTTGAGATGGTAGGTGAAGGATAAATATCAAGACACAGAATTGCCTGCTCTACTTGGAAATAACGTACCCGGGAGGAAACAGAGTACATGTCTAATGTGTCCCTCAAAAGACTGCACTTCTGAAAGGGCAACATACTCTCTGTTCTGCAGTGTTAGTCTGCATTATAACTCGAATATCTATAGCAGTACCTGAACACTCAACTTTCTCACTCAGAGGCATGAGTGCTACCAACTGAGTCATAGCTGACAGTAGGCTCCCTCTGCAGGTACAGGATGCAACAGTTATCTTTAGTATTCTAGCTGAACCAAGTGCAGCAGATTCTAAATTTGATGACCAACCTGTCCCCAATCCAACAATCTCAGGCAAGGTGATAATGTGTGACTGTGCGTTACTAAGTATCTGCATACATTCAGGTTAGATAAAGTGAAAAACAGGATCTGTCAGTATTCCAGCACCTGCTCATTATTTAGAACAATGAACATACAATAGAACCTTTCCTTCAGATTCGTGATCAGACATTGACTAACAGGCAATTCACCAACTAAGACTTTCCAGAACATTCAGGGACTACTGTCCAATAAAAGGACCTGGAAATAATTTTATACTGGTCTTTGAAATAAAATATCTTAATCGTGGTTGACATCTGAACAAGCAGCTTTGCTGCCTCTCAACGAGTTAAATATTTCACAGTGTAATGTACTGGTCTAATCTTGACCATAGTTAACCCCCAACAACTCAATGCAGCAACATAGTTTATAATTCCTAGCAAGAAGTCATTGACCACAAACTCTAACTGACTCTTTCTCCACTAATACTATGATACCTGAATATTTCCAGCATTCTTTTTATTTCAGGTGTTCAAAATCTGCAGCCTTTTGCCTTTAATTTTAATCACTACCCCATTGGCAGCCAAATGGTCTACTGCAAAGATCATAAGCTCCAGAATTCCTTCCCTAAACTTGTCCACTTATTTTCTCTTAAGACTCTCCTTAACATCTGTAACCAAGTTTGTGGCCATCTGCCCCCTTAGTAGAGCGGTGTCAAATTTTACATCAGATATATGGCGCAGAATCAGGCCATTTGGCCCAACTACTCCATGCCAGTATTTATGGTCCAGCAATGCTTCCTCCCATTCCTTCTCATCTAAATGTGCCATTGTCACTCCTCTACTCTTTTCTTAAACACTCGACTAGTTTCCCCTTAAATGCAATAATATTATTCACTTCAATTCTTGCCAGTGATAACAAGTCCCACATTTGCACCATTCTTTGGGTAAAGAAGTTTTTCCGAATTCTCTATTGGATTTTTTTTGGTGACTACTTTATGTCAATGGCCTTTAGTTGATATTAGATGGATATCTAGTTGTGCTCTTCCCTGCAAGAGGAAATGTTTTCTCTGTCATTTTCTCTATCAAAACCTTCAATAATTTTAATCGCTTTTATTAGGACATCCTTCACCCTTTTCTCTCCCCCACCCCCAAGAAAAAAGGGCACCAGCCTGTCAATCCTTTCTTGGTAAGTATACCTGAACATTTCTCACATCATGCTTCTGAACTTGCTCTGCACCCTCACCAGTTCATCTACATTCTTTTCATATGGCAATGAGATCTGCACCCAGTACCACCTATACGGTTATAACCAAGCTTCAGTAAGAATTTAGTAGGAGGTTGCTGACTTGCTTGCCAAACTGGCTTGTTTTCGTTCAGACTTTTAGTCACCACGCTAGGCAACATCATCAGTGAGGCCTTTGATGAAGCCTCATCAGAGGCCTCACTGATGATGTCACCTAGCATGGTGATGAAACATCTGAACAAAAACAAGCCAGCTCGGCAAGCAAGTCAGCAACCTCACCCACAACCGAGCTACAAATCTTTGCTAAAACCTTAAGAATTTAGTATTTCTTACATCCCTATTCTTCAATTATCTATTTAGAAACAAAAGGCTTGTGCTCAGTTTTTTTTTAAAATAGCCTTGCTAACCTGTGGTGAAACATTTTATTATTGCTGTTTGTGATTACATGCTCAGGTCCCTTTGTTCCTCCATCTCACGTGGACTTGTATCTTCCAAGTATAGTGACCTTCCTACTAACATGCATAAATTTACATTTCTTTATTTTGCTTTTTAATACTGCTGTGACAGACCTGTAGACATTTTATGTTAAATGCAAGTTGTGGTGCATATAATTCCTTGTGGTTTTGAATCAGTTCACGGTCATCACTTGCATATCACTGCTATGCACCATTGGTAGTATGGCTGCTAACTATACCCGACTACTGACACCAGGAGGCAGGTGGGAGTACTGCATCTACTCGTAAAATAATCGCAAAATCCTGTGACATCAACTTGAGTGAAGAATGTCACAGCGGTGTAATATTTAAAATTTGGAGTGTCTGCAGTCTTCAGAAAATCAGAAAACCAAAAAGACCCCATTATTTTCCCCATCCCCCCTGAAGATCCAACATTGAAGACAGTAGGGGGAATGTGCTTCTGTGAGCCACTTCCAGTAGCACACCATACAGTGAGAATCAGCTGGCAACTTGCTTGTGGCAACATCACAACTCTGCATTCACCAGACAAACATTCTATAATGCAACTCTTCCACTAGCTAAGTGGAGTTTTGCATGTAGTAAATCTCTTGAGGGTAAAAAAAATCTCTCAAAACAAAGTAATGTGCATTTTCTAGCTCCTGAGTCACTATAACTACTGTTAACTCACTCAGTCCCTCAGAGATGCACAAACAGATCTGAGTAACAATGCTTTTGACCCTAAGCGTCAAGCAGAAAAGGCCATGGTCTCTGCTTGCGGCGTATGAGATTGAAAATGCAGTGAACACTAAAGCTGGAGGTTTCTGCTCAGTTGTTCAGCTGGACTTTGACAACATTGAAATCTAGAAGCAGAATTGTGCAGCCAACACTGCAGCAATGTTTTACAACTCTCGATGGCCAATACACCTTAGCATTCTTCACTTCCGAAAAACAGGTAAGCATATGGTTACTGCACAGTATGGAGAAGAATATGCTTGGCTGGGGCAGATAAAACAGCCTAAGCTCCCGTCCACCTGGGTATTTGACAGGCTGCAGCTGATGGATGAATTCTATCAGATCTCCCACCGCGAAATGCTTGAAATCTGGACCTGATGGTTATCCAAAGCAAGTGAGCATTGGGAAGTTAGGATCATTCCTGGTTGGGATGCCCTGTTTGGGTGAACAGCTTCAGTTCCAGATGCAGAATAAAACAATGTGGTCCGCTTACTTTGAACAAAGTAGGGAAATACAAGACAAAATCCTGTGACATCTACTTGAATCAAGAATGTCACGTCGGTGTAATTTTAACACTCTGGGATTCTACATCCACAATAATCAAGGTAAACACTGGAGGAACAAAAGTGCCAGGAAGGGAAACAAAATCTGAAGGAGAATTCCTACTAACCCTGAGCCTATTGTAATGTATTTAATTACTATACCTGATCACCCCAGATCCCACATACATCTATCCAACACTGCCCATTACCTGATCTTTCCTCCTACTTACCCCGGAGTAATGCTGAAGACCACAGCTGCACTGACATGTCTGGGATCTTGCTGGCCAGCTGCATGGCTGGTACCACCATGTTATTACTCTCCTGTGAAATGGAAGACAAGTAAGCAAGCTTGTAAAACGCAATGATCCCTTTTAACATTGTTTGTTTGACAAATCTGTCACTTCTGTAATAGATTATGGCATAATTAAGTACGACATCATTGCTGTCCCTCACTTCAAGGACAATGTTTTTAGAGGGTCACAAGTTTTTGCCAAGGGTCTTCTTGTGACTGAACAGGTTGATTCGCAACCTGCAGACCTCTGGGAACATGGGACAGAATGCCCCAAGAGTTGTCGAATCTGGAGTGCAGGATGTGCTTCCCTTTTTTGCCTTCTGTCGCTGCTGTCCCTCATCATTCAGATATTGTGACTCAAAGCTTGACAGAGGAATAAACATAGGGCAGGGGACCACTGGACAATCACCTACATCTTTAAAATAGTACTATAGGATCAACTTCAACTTGACGGCAGGAGTCAGGATCTCAGCTTAACATCCTATCTGAAAGCCAGCACCTCTGACTGTACAGCACTTTGTCTTTACTGTGGCAGGAAGCGTTTGCCTGGAACTTGGAAGTGGGACTTGAATTCACAATCTTCTGGTTCAGAGACTAGAAAGTACCATTGATGGAGCCACAGCTGACAAACTCATTGAAGGAGGTGGTGCTGGTGACGTGGCAAGGGACAAAGGTGGAAAACGAGAGAGAGAGAGACACACACACTCTGTGCAAGGAAAGCTGCGTAGTTCTGGGCTGATTACAAAAATAAGCCAGTGTTTCCCAAACTGCAGGTTGAGAGGCTGAGTAGGGGGCAGCAATGATGACTGTTGAGCAGAGACTCACATTTATCATCTTTAAATAAGCACAATATTTTTTTGTCTGTGGATCTAGCCTAATCCAATGAGTTCCATCACTTACACAAATAGACCCTGAAAAATGACAGGTTGTCTTAGTTGGTTTTCATGCCTGTATCCCTGCTGTTCAATTACCCACTTAATAGCTCAATTTACATTCTGGGGTTACACCAAGTATGAAGTATTACAATGGGGTACGCAGCAGCAAAACGTTTCAGAAGCACTGCAAGAATCAGCAACCACGGAATCTGTAACTGTGCTCTGTAGGTATGAAGACAGAATTTACCAGGAACTAGGTGGCTCAGACAACAAATGCATAACTTGTTGCAGAGCTGCTAATAGCAGGAAAAGGGCAGAATATGTTGATCAAAGCTAGTGCAATGCAAGACTGAAGAAATACTGGGCTCCTCACCTACTTCAATATTGAATAAACAGTTTGCAACACAGCGACTCAAACTAAATGCACCCAGTAGCACATCATGATATTTCTCAGTAGGAAGACTCAACTCACTCTGTGGTTTCCTAGTGCATAGAATATGTGACCCAGTAACACCAAGGAGCAGGCTGTTAATCGATTCAAATCCTCTGCGTTTGACATTTTCAGAGTCTCCCGTAGAAATCGCCTTAAAAGCAAACAGCATTCAGTCAGTCACGTTTGGAGAAGAGGTCTACTGTGACAAAAACTGCAGGGGACAGATGTACCTTTTTCTAGGCCACTCTTTCCTCACACCACTTTGTGTCCACGAACATCACTCTGTTCTGACTCTATGTCAACCTTATGAAAATAATAGCAGTTGGCAATACAACCCCTTGAGCCTGTTCTGCCATTCAACAAGATCAAGGCTGTTCGAGAATTGTGAATCCTTGGATTTCTCACAGTAACAAATTTCTCCTTATTTCAGTCTTAAATGAATTCCTTATTCTCAAACTATGATACCTAGTTCTAGACAATCCAACTCAGGGAAATAGCCTGTTAAGTTTCTGAAGTCTCCTGCTCTTTTCCCTGACCTTGCGCTTTCATTTCTCACATCATTCATTATTGGTCTGCACAAGGATGAAAGTATCTGGAACTTTACATTGGAGAACGGCAATAACTGGGCAAGTTAGAGGCAATGACAAGAGATCTGAGATCCTTCTACAGTTTGCATGCTATGATGATGTTATGATCCCCGCACAGGCTGATAATTTTTTTAGAAATTAAAGTTGTAGTTAATAGCTCAACAGATAATACAAAATGTTTCAAGATACTGACAAATAGATAAAAGCACTAATTTTTTACACATCCTGAAAAAAGTCTTTCAGCAAATGTATTTTACATGGATGGTTCACTCTGAAATGATTGCTGGCACTTGAAGATCTTTTCCTCTACCCATTCCTTTTAACTCCAGGGTTTGGATTGTACATGTCCTTGACAGATGTATTATTGGCAGGGGGGCACAAAAAATAGTTCAGGAAGCCACCAATCCTCATGTTCACCCCCGAATACTATAGGTCACCAAGGCAGGTGCAGAAATTGGCAGCCATCCACCATGTGACAATAAATAATGGTCAGTTAGCAAGCCTGTGACTAAGAGAAGACTGCCCCACTGTAATACACCTGACTTAGACAAGTAGATAACAGTGGACAGCACCCTTGCCACACCAATCTCAATGTATAATGCAGCCTAAGAGCTGACTTTTACAGTGCAAGTTTTCCTGAAGTTATCTTCCTTTAGCCACAGCCAGGCAAATCTTCCCAACTTGTTTTAACTCTTTCCAATCAGAATGTCAGCTCCCACGCACATAGCTGCATGGTGAACCACAGGTCGATTCTAACCACTCTAGCTCCCAGATCTCCATGACAATGTGTATCACATGGGCCTTGTATCCAAATAGAAATGCTGATGTGTTATCGTTGAGACCCCAATTATCTTTAACTCAGATGTAAATGGGAATTTAAAGCACAACTGTTTCCAACCAAAAACATTCTCAACGTTTTTCTGGGCCTTTGAAGACTCAAGAATATTTCTATTGTTTCCACACATTCTGCTGCTATTCTTGCCAGTGCAAAAACCTGCCCAGTAAAACAATCTAGGCCCCTTTAATCTCTAACAATCAATCCATCGAGGATTTCTATCAGGCAGACTTCACAGTAGGCCACATGATCTCATACAGTCCCAAAACACAATCTTAAACCTCATAGCTGTAACAATGAATCATTTGCATTAATCAATACATCATTGTTTCTGCATTGAGATACACAAATAATTTTCAATGACCTCAACTGACAAATTTAAATATTAATAAGCTACGAATAGTGTCTTCTGAGGAAGGCTGATCAGTCTATTGAAACAGCATCCCTATTGGAAAACAATCTCTATCCAGAGACACAAATAGTGGCCAAAGATGGTAACTGGAGATCAGGTTTGTCAGGTGACATCTGTAGGCATAGGTGACAGAAGACAGCTAGAGGTTGTGGAATCAAGGCAGCATTTTAGGAACCAGAATAACTTGGTATTCACAAACTTTTAAAAGTAGAAAAAATTGCATCAAATTAATACAAGATGTTGAAATTACATATTTATTGAGCTAAAATGTTTATTTCTAAAAGGAAATAGGAGGTGGGTAGAGATTAAGCACTGTCGTGATTTTAGGAACTGGAGTGAAAAGTATTTTGGTGGAAGCAAACACTCTATTCATTAGCGGTGTCTCCTTCAACAACTAAAACAATCAGGCAGCTGTGGAAAGCCAAACACTCACTTTGCTTCATTGTACCTTCCCTGAAAGAAGGACAGGAGGCCCCGGATGTAGAATGCAGCTGCTCGGAGACAGTGAGAACTAGAAGACACAAGTAGGACACAACGTTATTTCAGGCACAAACACATGACAGTGTACGATGAATGACAAAATACAAGAAGCCAAAAATTATTCTTTGTCCTCTTCCAGGAGAAACAGACGTACAGAAGTGGAGCATTTTAAATGTGTCTTGGTTCAGGAAAAACAAAATTCCAATTTCCAACTAGGCTTCTAAATTGACAAAATACACAGACATTGCTTATTTGAGACTGACTGATGTTGGCATCTCCACAGAGACAATGGTAACTCTGCTGTAGTGCCAGACCACAGGTCACATGCATACAAATCAGCAGGAGGTTGTAAAATGAAATCTGGTATACAGTGCAAGAACCTTATATTGGCACATACCAACTGGGTTGCCACCAATTGATCTCCTCTCTCTCCCTCTGTCAGTGCTGGGACACAAAATGCTGTTAAAACACCCATATAGATATCATGCAAGGAAAACTGAGCTGAGTCAATCTGCAAGGAAATGGTGCAAGCGAGTCACACAGATTACAATCCAGTGTTCTAAAGATGTATGAGCAGTGGAAAGTGTGTACAGACACAGATCAGGGGCTGGTGAGATGTTCCCTCCTGCAGCCTGGAAGTTGGCTGACATTTACTGACTAGCCTCTCTGCCTCTCCATATCCTCTGGGAGAACTGTTGGTTTAGTGGAACTGCATCCCAGCAAGAGTCAGCCCCTTCAACACAGGAAGAGGAAAGGGGAATTAGCACAAGGCATATTGCAGTAGCAATGGAAATTGGCTCAGCGTTCTGTAGGCTCTGTGTAATCATTGTTTCTTTTAAAATACAATAGTCCATTACTTCCTATTTACCAGAGAATTTGATATTTGCACTTAAACAATTCCCCCTGTTGCCAATGTTTCTCTGCAGCTTTCCTGAATTTTCCTAATAATTAATTTTACTGAATTGCCTATTTCAATAACTTTCTACAAATTCTAACATCCCTCCCTCTAGTCGTACATAAAAATCATTGCAAATAACAGCAGCCTCGGAAATGAAACCTTTGACACATCATTTCCCACCACTTAAAAGACTGACTGAACTTTGATTCTGAATGATTCTTAATCCTGTTTCTATTGTCCCCCTAATTCACCAGAACAGGAGGGTTTAGAAAGATAAATTATGACCATGAGTTCCATAAAATTGTGCAATATTCCCTTGAGCGTTGAAGATTGAGAAGTAATCTGATCAAAATGTTCATAAAGGTACTTTCTGAGGCAGACAGAGAAGCTGCTTTCTCTTAGGGGAATCTGATCAAAAGGGCGCAAGTTTAAATTTAGAAATAGAAATAAGCCATTCTAGAGTGAAATCATGAAAGTTTTCCCACACAAAGGACAGTATAACCCTGGAACTTGTGTCCAAAAAGATTCTGGATGCCGAGGGAGCAGTAACGCAACTAAAACTTTAAAGGGTGAAACTGACTATTTCCCCTTGGGCAAGTGTATTAGGGATATAGTACAAAGATAGAAAAACTAAGTTGAAGTTCAGATCAGGTTCAGAGGTTTAAATAAGTGATGCAACAGGCTCGAGGGTTGAACAGTTTATTCCAGTTCATCTATTCATTACCCTTAAATCTTCCAGTGACCTTTCACGCAAACAAACAGCACAGATTAGACGCAAAACAAATTTCTTCAATACCATCCCATCAAGCACTCCTAGATCAAATACAGCAGTCAAGTCCAAAGTGCTCTCTACATGTTCGAATCAAACATAGCACAGCAGCCTTGGCTACAGTAAATGTGCCTTCCCTTGGATAATAAACTCACATGCACTGTTCAACAGTACTAAAAGAAACTGATGTCTTTCTTACCTGACTGGGAAGTTGTGATCTGGGTTTATTCTTTCCAGTAGATTGTACAACTATAATAAATAAGGAAAGGTCTCGTAAATGGATTAATACTCTGAAGTACAACAATGCAATACCTGCAACTCAACCTTGGAAAAGGAAGGGCAGATCAATATTAAATAATCTAATTCTGCAAGGTGAGCAGGTGCAGGCACATATGATAGACTGTCATGGAGATGTGTAGCACAGACACAGATCCGTTGGTCCATGTCAACCAGAAATCCTAAATTAATCTAATCCCATTTGCCAGCATTTCGCCCATATGCCTCCAAACCCTTCCTCTTCATATACCCATCCAGGTGCCTTTTAAGTGTTGTAATTGTACCAGCCTCCAACACTTCCTCTGCCAGCTCATTCCATACACGCACTACACTGCATAAAAATGTTGTCCCTTAGGTCCCTTTTAAATCTTTCCCCTCTTACCTTAAATCTATGCCCTCTAGTTTTGGACTCCACCACCCCGGGGAAAAGACCTTGCTTATTTACCCTATCCATACCCCTCATGATTTTATAAACTTCTATAAGGTCACCCCTCAGCCTCAGACACTCCAGGGAAAATACCCCTAGCCTATTCAGCCTCTCCTGATAGATCAAACTCTCCAGTGCTGGCAACATCCTTGTAAATTTTTTCTGAACCCTTTCAAGTTTCGTAACATCCCTCCTATGGAAGGGAGACAAGAATTGCACACAGTATTCCAAAAGTGGCCTAAACAATATCCTGTATGGCCACAGCCTGACCTCCCAACTCCTACACTCGATGCACTGACGAATAAAGGCAACATATCAAATGCCTTCTTCATTATCCTATCTACCTACTACTCCACTTTCAAGGAACTATGAACATGCACTCCAAAGTCTCTTAGTTCAGCTACAAACTCGAGAACCTTACCGTTACGTGTATAAATCCTGCCCTGATTTGCCTTTCCAAAATGCAGCACCTCACGTTTATCTAAATTAAAGTCCACCTACCACTCCTCAGCTCATTGACCCATTTGATCAAGATCCTGTTGTACTTTGAGGTAACCTTCTTTGCTGTCCACTACACCTCCAATTTTGTTGTAATCTGCAAACATACCAACCATACCTCCAATGTTCACATCCAAATCATTTGTATAAATGACGAATGCAGCACCGATCCTTGCGGCACACCACTGGTTACAGGCCTGCAGTCTAAGGAGCAACCCTCCTCCACCACCACCCTCTGTCTTCTAACTTCCAGGTAGTTCTGTTTTCAAATGGCTAGTTCTCCCTGTATTCCACGTGATCTAACCTTGCCAACCAGGCTACCATGAGGAACCTTGTCGAACATCTTACTGAAATCCAAAAAGATCATGTCCATTGCTCTGTCCTCATCAATCCTCTCTGTTACTTTTTCAAAAAACTCAATTAAGCTAGTGAGACAAGATTTCCCATGCACAAAGCCATGTTGACTATCCGTATCAGTCCTTGCCTTTTCAAATACATGTAAATTCTTTCCCTCAGGAATCCCTCCAACAACTTGCCCACCACCAATCTATAGTTCCATGGCTTTTCCTTACCACCTTTCTTAAAAAGTGGCACCACATTAGCCAACCTCCAAGTCTTCCGGCACCTCACCTGTGGCTATCGATAATACAAATATCTCAACAAGGGGCCCAGCAATCACTGCTCTAGCTTCCCACAGAGTTCTAGGGAACACCTGATCAGGTCCCAGGGATTTATCCACCTTTATGCGTTTTAAGCCGTAAAGCACCACCTCCTCTGTAATATGGACATTTTTCAAGATGTCGTTCTTTATTTTCCCACGTTCTATATCTTCTCCACAGCAAATACTAATGCAAAATACTCATTTAGTATTTTCCCCATCTTCTGCGGTTCCACACATAGGCAGCCTTGCTGATCTTTAAGAGGCGCTATTCTCTCTCTAGTCACCCTTTTGTCCTTAACGTATTTGTAGAATCCCTTTGGATTCTCCTTAACCCTATTTGCCAAAGCTATCTCATGTCCCTTTTTGTCCTAGTGATTTCCCTCTTAAGTATACTCCTACTGCCTTGATACTCTTCTAGGGACTCACTCGATCTCTACCTTCCACACCTGAGATATGCTTCCTTCTTATTCTCAGAATAAGGCCTCAATTTCCCTCATCATCCAGCATTCCCCACACCAACCAGCCTCGCCCTTCACCCGAACATACTATCTCTGAGATAGTAGGAACTGCAGATGCTGGAGAATCCGAGACAACAAGGTGCAGGGCTGGATGAACACAGCAGGCCAAGCAGCATCGTAGGAGCAGAGAGGCTGACGTTTCGGGCCTAG
>NW_025966887.1:16845-28722 GCF_021869965.1 Rhincodon typus | reverse complement strand
CACAGTTTCTGATGAAGGGTCTAGGCCCGAAACGTCAGCCTTCCTGCTCCTATGATGCTGCTTGGCCTGTTGTGTTCATCCAGCTCTACACCTTGTTATCGCACTTTTTGTGGAGGTTGCCTGACTGTAGAAAGTCCTATTATTGTGACTTTACCAACTCATTTCACCAGGCAATTGGCTGAGTTCATGCACAGGAGACAGGCCCACGTAACGCAAATGGTTCCTGTGGTCAATAAGTGAGTTACTCGCCACAGTATTTGCAGCTTCTAACCTGCTCTTGCAGCCACGGTACTTCAATGAGAAATCCAGCTCAGTTTCTGACTACAAGTAATCTCCAGGACATGGATTGTGAACGATACATGATTCTTTAAGGATTAGTCAACGAGTTATGCATCAGAGACAGGTCATGGTTGAATATGAGTATTTACGTCACACTGTTGTAGACAGTGAATCTAAGATGAAGGTACCAGTGACTAGCTGTGACACTAGCAGATTGAACTGGGGAAGATCTGAAATTTAGACCTGTTCAGGGGAATTGATTTTGCCATTGACTTTGAGATCTGAAGGTGAGGGCCACACTTATCATTTACAGCACCTGCATTTCACAATTTCTCAAAGCATGCGGACCTTGGTGCTGGTTCAGTCATTAGATGATAAATAGGTTAAGTCGAGTACTGAAATAAACTTTGGGGATTGTGATTTGTACACGAAGGACATGCTTCTGTTTTATTACTGCAATTTGTAATGATGCTCAGTCAGGGACAAGTGACATGTTGAATGTGAACTGAATTGCGTGCAGTTAAGGTGCTCCTGACCTAGACCTGTCAAAGGTGCAGTACTTTATTTTTGGTATTTACTTATTCAAATCCTGCTGGATTCACATTTACCTGTAACTATTTCTATTTTAAAAGTTAGCAGGGGGATGAATGACAGGAAAGAACAATAGTTCACTTGGTGTTCGGTGACACCAATCATGGTTTGTTTGATCAAGGGAGACAGAGCATTTAACAAGCAGCTGGAGAGGAGACTTCTTGGCACATTAACTGGGGCTGGATTCCAAAGCAGATACAAAAGATGCAACAGCAAAGATAAAGGACAATCTTCAGGTGTTGAGAAGTTGAATGTGACCTTGGATACAACAACGTATCTTGAAACATTTGCCCAATGGAAATAGATAGGCAGCAGTTTTGATCGATGTTGGCAATGAATAACTTCCTATTGGTTCAAAGTGCAACATACACAGGTAGGTTGTGATACAGGCAGCTCTAATGACTGTTGTCAACCTCTTAAGATAAACTGGTAGATTTTCACATTTATGTTTTGCAAATATACTGAAGCAGACCATGTCCAATAGAGCAACACCTGGACAGTATCCAGGTTTGGGATGACAAGTCAGGAGCAAACTTTTCATCACACAAATGCCAGGCAATGAGCATCTCCAACAAGAAAGAATTTAACCATTGCCCTTGACATTCAATGGCATTACCATCACTGAAGTCCAACTATTAAAATTCCAGAATTACCATTAACCAGAAATTCTTCTAGACTAACTGTACATGTACAGAGAACAGCACTGCACAGGAACAAGCCCTTTGGCTGACCATGTCTATACAAGGAGATCAGAGGCTAGGAATATTGCGGAAAGTAACACACCATTTGACTCCCCAGAGTCTGTCCACCATTTACAAGGCTCAAGTCAGGAGAAGCTTCACACCATCCAGGACAAAGCAACCAACTTGCTTCATACCACATCAACAAGCATCCACTCTCTCCACCACCAATGCTCAGTAGCAGCAGTGTGTACTACACTACTAGCTGGAAGATGCACAGCAGAAATTCACCAAAGATCCTTAGATAGCACCTTCCAAACCTACGACCAATTCCGTCTAGAAGGAAAAGGGCAGCAGATACATGGGAACACCACCCCTGCAAATTCCCCTCCAAGTCACTCATCATCCTGACTTGGAAATATATCACTGCTCCTTCGGTGTCACTGGGTCAAAATCCTGGAATTCCCTCCCTAAGTCCATTGTGGGTCAACCTACAGCACATGGACTGCAGCGGTTCAAGAAGGCAGCTCACCCCCACCTTCTCAAGGGCAACTAGGGATGGGCAACAAATGCTGGCCAGCCATTGATGCCCATGTCCCATCAATAATTTTTAAAAATCATCCGAGCAGGGTACATCAATATAAACGTAGTTATGATTTTGACAAGCAGGGCAATCAATTCTTTCCCCTGGATAGTAAGCATTCAATAGAAGTAGAAACGACATTGCACATCCAAGTCATGCAGTGTAACGTAGAACAGAATCCTTACAGTATGGAAACAGGCCATTCGGCCCAACAAGTCTACACCAACTCTCCAATGATCATCCCGTACAATCTCTGTGACCCTGCATTTCCCATGGCCAATCCATCTAACCTGCACACCTTTCCACTATGGGACAAAGCCCAAGGAGACACAGGGAGAATGTACAAACTCTACACAGACAATCACCCAAGGGTGGAATTGAACCCAGGTCCCTGGCACTATGAGGCAGCAGTGCTAACCACTGAGACACCGTGCCACTGACAGAGCAAGCAATAAGCCAGTATAGCACACAAAGGTGTCTTTGGCCCCTTGTGCCTCTTTGAAAGGTCCATCCAATCACATTCACTTCACTGAACTTCCAAATAGTCCTATAAATGTTAACTTCCCAAGGGAGCTGAGGATAAGAGATATTACTTAAGGATACCTCGCACAAGGGCTCATAGATGAAACTAATTCAACTAATGTTCTCTACCTCCTAAATGACCTTCCACCCAAAAGGACAGTTTTGAATCTGATGTGGCTCTTTGTCAGAGCTGTGTTGTGTTCATTTGTCACTGTTTCTGAGAGTAATGGAAAAGAACTGCATTCTTATTATGTACGAGCAAAGCAGGTGATGTGCAACCTCCAAAAACAGACGCAATGAGATAACACGACCTGCCTAATAAAATGAATTAATACAGTCCTAATGTCATCACCAGATTGCCTGCTTGTGCTGACTCAAGATACGACACCAAAGGGGTCTGGGGACAAAAGTGTCTTTCATTCTGCAGTTGTGAACATGAACAAGAACAACTGACAAGACACAGGAAACAGAAGCAAAACAGAGACAAACAACATTGGTAGACTTGTGTTTTTACAAGCTGTATTAACCAGCACAGCAGTTTCACGATAAGTGACTAAATGTTAACAATTTATTCCTAATATGCCATTTATGAAGATATTCAGTTTTTTTTTGCAGTCAGTTCTATAACTAGGCCTTACATATTCATTCCATTTACCTTTACTCTTCGGCTCCTCTGCTGTCCCCACCCCTAAGGTTTCTGCTTAAGTCCATGAGATGGGAAGAACTCCCACCAGAGTCCTCTCCCACAAACGGATTTCCATTATCACTCTGAAAATGTGTTCATGATGAACAAGTATGCAAAAGAAATTAAATTAAACAGGATGCATAAACCTGCAAATTTTCATTTGTACTTTAGAAAACACAGGTCACTATACAGACCTGAAATTCTGGGCTGGTGATATTATGCAGCTGTGTTAGGTTTTCATGTAAATCAATGAAATTACACTGAAAATTGATTGTGCTCCCACTGAAATTAATTGCGAGTCTCTGCTAATTGGCTTGTCTGCAGGCCTTTAAAGAAGCTTTAAAAAATCAACTGGTTCTTTGAAGTGCAAGGATAAAAGATCTGTTTTAAAATGTTTTACAGTTTTGCTATTTTTGTTTCAATTTACTAAGAAATTGGTTGACATAACCCGAGAAAACTAGAAAATACTTCAATATTTCTTAGCTAGTGAACTGCATTAAAAAACTGAAAGAACTGCAGATGCTGGAAATCAGGAACAAAAACAGAAATTGCTGGAAAAGCTCAGCAGGTCTGTCAGCATCTGTGAAGAAAAAAATCAGAGTTAACATTTCGGGTCCGGTGACCCTTCCTCAGAATTTCTCACTTTGTTTTTGACTTCCAGTATCTGCAGTTTTTTCAGTTCTGAGAAAGGGTCATTGGACTGTAAACATTAACTCTGATTTCTCTTCACAGATGTTGCAAGACCTGCTGAACTTTTCTAGCAAGTTCTGTTTACTAATTTAAAATCAGGTTAAGCTAAGGCAGTAAACTGACGTTAGGATTAAAAATACTTATTTTCAGCCTTTTTAATCAAACTTCAGTTCGGTCACTTCTCGATCCTTTCAGATTTTCCGGATAGTTTTATCTTTTCAGTTCTGGTATCAATTTATAAACTTTTGCGGTATTTTGTGTCCTGTTAATAGTGAAGAGGTTAAAAACCATGCATTGTTCTCATGGTGTCATCTAAACAAGATTTTAATGCAAGCTTTAACTTACATATGATCAAGGAATAACAGTAGGCCACTCTGGCCTTCAAGCCTGCTCTACCATTCAATAAAATTGGGGCGAATCTGTTTTTAACCTCAGCTTTACATTCCTGCATATCACCGATAATCTGTCATCCCCTTGGTCCTCAAGAATCTATCTATCTCTGCCTTCCAAACATCTAAAGATTCTGCACCCACTGCCTTTTGAGGAAGGAAATTCCAAAAACCCTCAACCATCTGAGAGACAAAATGTTTCCTCTTCTCTGTCTTAAACATGTACCTCCTTATTTTTAAACTCTGACCCCTAGTTCTAGATTCTCCCATAAGAGGAAACATCCCTTCAACATCCATACAATCAAGTCCCCTTAGTATCTGAGATAACAAGGTGTGGAGCTGGATGAACACAGCAGGCCAAGCAGCATCAGAGGAGCATGAGGAGGAGGAGGAGGAGGACCTGCTGTGTTCATCCAGCTCCACACCTTGTTATCTCAGATTCTCCAGCATCTGCAGTTCCTACTATCTCTCCCCTTAGTATCTCATATGTTTCAATTAAGTCACCTCTGACTTTTCTAAACTCCAGCCTGTTCAGCCTTTCCTCATAAGGCAATCCACTCATTCCAGCTATTAGTCTAGGAAAGTTTCACTGAACTGCTTCCAATGCATTAATAATTATAGAGGCCTGTACTGAACACAGTTCTCCAGGTCTGGTCTCACCAACACCACGTATAACTGAAGTTTTTTTTTCCTTTATTCATTCACGGGATGAGTGTGTTGCTGGCCAGGCAACATTTATTGCCCATCCCTAATTGCCCAGAGGGCAGTTAAGAGTCAACCACATTGCTGTGGGTCTGGAGTCACATGTAGACCAGATCAGGTAAGGATGGCAGTTTCCTTCCCTAAAGGACATTAGTGAACCAGATGGGTTTTTCCTGGCAATCAGCAATAGATTCACAGTCATCATTAGACTCTTAATTCCAGATATTTATTGAATTCAAATTCTACCATCTGCCGTGGTGGGATTTGAACCCAGGTCCCCAGAACATTACCTGGGTCTCTGGATTAAACAGTCCAGCAATAATACCACAAGGCCATCACCTCCCCTGAGGCTTAACCTATCTACACTACCCTCACTCAACTGGGACACAGCTCAACACGCTGCTGCAAAGTGGTGCTGTTTTGAGCCTGGTTTGCCTCCTGGAGCCCCAGGTGCAGAAGGATATAAAGTGGAAATCCTGGTGCAATATCACACAAAAATGCACCATCTTTAAGCCCCCTAATCTCTGCAGTGCTAAAGCAGAATTATGGACTTGACGTACCAACTTCCATTCCTTTGTGTATGTCAGCAATTCTTGTCAACTCCAGTGCCAAGATTTGTATCCCCATTTTTATGTCAGCATTTAGTGTTGAGACTGCTTATATAAACATTTATAAATGTACTGGACCCTCACCTACTTCATGGATGATAAACAGACCAAGTGTCTAACATGGCAAGTGTTATATCTCACTCGCTCTGTCCTTGCTGCTGTCTTGGTGTAGGTGTACAGGGATTTCACCATAAATATGCCACCAGACCCACTGCAGATACGATGACCAGCAGTTGATGAAGGAGACCTTTCCACAATCCATCAGTAATCGATCACATCACCCACCATGCAGGTTCTAGCAGTTAAACGCATGGGCACTGCAAGAGGCTGCTTCGCCAAAAGCGTCTTTATTTCCTATTGACTCACTGCACGACAAAGCAGGGGAGAAAAGCGAGCTGCCAGCAACATCACACTTTGGTCTGTCCCCTACAGACCGTGTCAATTACCAGGTCAATCTCCCCTCATGTGGAGTACTAGGTGTAACTGCACTGATGCCCTGTGGTTGTTTGAAAATAGCCAGAGGCATCAGATTTGTGTGAAACCAGAGATAACAAGGTGTAGAGCTGGAGGAACACAGCGGGCCAGGCAGCATCAGAGGAGCAGGAAAGCTGACGTTTTGGGCCTAGACCCTTCTTCAGAAATGGGGAAGGGGAAGGGGGCTCTGAAATACACAGAGAGACGAGGAGGCGATGATAGAAGGTGGATAGAGGAGCAGGGCTGAGCTGTTTTGACAGGCAACCCAGTACACATATGTTCACACAGCAGCTCCCCTGTTATCTCTCTCTGGTGAAGCAGGCTCCCTACAGTGCAGAAAGAGGCCTTTCAGCCCATCGAGTCTGCACCAACCCTCTGAAGAGCATCTCAACCAGACCCTCACCATATCCCTGTAACCCTGCATTTCCCATGGCTAACCACCTGCACATCCCTGACCTCTATGGACAACTTAATGTGGCCAATCCACCCTAACCTGCTCATCTTTGGACTGTGGGAGGAAACCGGAGCACCCGGAGGAAACCCACGCAGACACGGGGAGAATGTGCAAACTCCACACAGTCACCCAAGGGCGGAATTGAACCCGGGTCCCTGGCGCTGTGAGGCCATATTAATATCAATAAACAGATACAAAAACAATCTAATAAGGCTAATGGGATCCTGGTGTGTATTAAGATGGAAATGCAGTTCTGCACTCAGTACATCAAAAAGGAGGTGCTAATCTCAATAGATCTATAGCATATGCCTATCAGAATGATACCTTGGCTCACGAGGTTAAATTACAAGGAGGGGTTTACACAAACTACAGCTACGTTCTTTGGAATGTAAATGTTTGGGAAGTGTTTGATCACAGTTTTCTCGAAGCTGAAAGGAACAGCTCGGGTAGATAGAGAGAAACTACTTCTACAGATGTGTGTTTAGGTCAGGGAAACACAGTCTCAAAGACAGAGGCAGACCATTTCCAGGCTTGACATTTTGACATTTAAAGGGTGTTCAAAGTTTGTAACACTCTTCAACAAACAGCAGTTGATGCTACATCAATTATTAATTGTAAGTTTCTAGTAGTTGAATGATTTAACAGAGATGGGGCAAAGGTGGAATTGGGATGAGTTCAGTTATGATCTTTTGAATGTCACAACAGACCTGAGGGACTCAAACGGCCTAACTCTGTTCCCACATTCCTATTTTATTCCCTACACTTTTCTCTCAAACTGCAGATTTTAATCATGACTGTTTCTAAATATTTTGATGTACAATTCTCATTTTCCCATCACCCTTTTATAAATGTATTCTGAAATCCTAATGTGGTTTAACACAATAATGCAGCCTCTTTCTGTAACTTTGCTGACTGCTCTGACAGGTCAGAGTGACATGCAGTAACTGGAATGATTTAAGGTTTGTATATGCACAGCTACAGGCATTTTGAGAACAGACATGGGCTCTCCAAGCCAATCAGACATGGCATACAGGTTCATCTCTTTTCCATTCAGGATACTGCTGTATAGTGAAAGCACAGACCTCTTCATTGTCATTACCACACAGGGCTAGGTGAGAGCCCAGTGGTATTATCACTAGGCTATTAATTATAGGGACCCAGATCTTGTTCTGGGGTCCTGGGTTTGAATCCCACCATGGCAGATGGTGGAATTTGAATTCAATAAAATATCTGGAATTAAGAGTCTAATGATGACCATGAATCCATTGTCAGGAAAAACCCACCTGGTTCACTAATGTCCTTTAGGGAAGGAAACTGCCATCCTTACCTGGTCTGGCCTACATGTGATTCCAGACCCAAAGCAATGTGGTTGACTCTTAACTATCCTCTGGGCAATTAGGGATGGGTAATAAATGCTGCCTAGCCAGTGAGGCCTATATCCCATGAATGAGTTTTTTTTAAAGAAGTTCAGTACTTTAATCAGTTAGGAAATCTGAGTTACACTTGATGCTACATTGCAGAATCTTTTTCTAACCCTTAAATATTATCTTGCTCCCTTTTACATTGATAAATCTATTCAATATCCTCAACTAGAATATGGTTTATGCCTATG
Source organism: Rhincodon typus (assembly GCF_021869965.1). Taxonomy (NCBI): domain Eukaryota; kingdom Metazoa; phylum Chordata; class Chondrichthyes; order Orectolobiformes; family Rhincodontidae; genus Rhincodon; species Rhincodon typus. The sequence goes on along the minus strand of NW_025966887.1, from coordinate 20,453 downwards.
TTTGAAAAACTCTCTGAATATGCAACCTTGGAAAAGTTTTCTTTTGTGCAGTAGGAGTGTGTCATTGTTTTCTGAAGATGTTAGATTGTTCTGACTTGTAGCAAACACATTGGGTTCTGGGACATGACATGAGGACCAAATGAGAGGCTTAAGCCCACATGCTGCAGTAACAAACCTGCACACATGATGTGCTATTGCTGGCCATTTCCAATCTGCTTGTTCTCTGTGGGAGGGGGAAGAGGTCTCTTGATGTTGCAGGGCCTATCAGCTTCTCCAACAGGGGGACGTGCACCCGGTGATTGTGAAGCCAATGTAAGAGCCTGGTATCTCTTGAGGTGTTACAGGAATGCAAACATGCTCAGGGACAAAGTCGGGATGTCTCTCACTGAGAAAGGATAACCCCTGCAAATGGAATATTGCCCTTCATTGCTAAAGGGATGGAGTTTAAAAACAGGGAGGTTATGTTGCAGCTGTGTAGGGTCCTGGTGAGGCCACACCTAGAGTACTGTGTACAGTTTTGGTCTCCTTACTTGAGAAAGGATATACTGGCACTGGAGGGGGTGCAGAGGAGGTTCACGAGGTTCACGAGGTTGATAAGGGAATTGAGAGGGTTGGCTTATGAGGAGAGATTGAGTAGACTGGGACTATACTCGTTGGAATTTACAAGAATGGGGGTGGTGGGATCCTGTAGAAACATATAAAATTGTGAAGAGAATAGATAAGATAGAAGCAGGGAGGTTGTTCCCACTGGGCAGGTGAAGCTGGAACTAGACGGTATCGCCTCAAAATAGGTTTAGGACTGAGTTGAGGAGGAACTTCTTCACCCAAAGGATTGTGAATCTGTGGAATTCCCTGCCCAGTGAAGCAGTTGAGGCTACCTTGTGGACTGTTTTTGGGGCAAAGATTGATTTTTGAACAGTAAAGGAATTAAGGGTTATGGTGAGTGGGCGGGTAAGTGGAGCTGAGTCTCAAAAAGATCAGCCATGATCTTACTAAACGGTGGGGCAGGCTCGAGGGGCCGGATGGCCTACTCCTGCTCCTGTTTCTTATGTTCTTAACTCATCTGAAATAAGGTTTTGGACTATAGTTTCAGCCTTTAATGGCCTGTGCCCATGGTTGATTGGAACATGGTGCTCCCTCCTAAACTCCCTTTCACCGCCACCAGCCCCCAGTCTGCCTGAATTAAGCTGCTGTCCCCCAGCTCAGTGATGGGCCCCCATGGTATCAGCTTGGTACTGATACCAATGCAAACCCATCCTGAATTGAGACGTCAATAGTAGAATGGGCAGTTGATCTGGATCCCTGAGTAAAGCTCCTTGCCAATGGGAATGAGTCAGGCAGCCATCTCAACGTAGCACCCTCCACTATGTTCCCAGCCTCCGTCGCCTCTGCAGGGAGCTTGGGAAAATCTATCTTTTTCAAAGTGCCTGTTTCAATTCTGTAAGCGAATAGATTTGGAGTGATTTGAGATTGGGCCAATATTTTCAAAGCCTATTAACTGACTGCACTGGATCCTGCTCCCAACTATTTATACTGACACCTGATCACCCACAGAATGTGACTGTCTGCACATAAAACAGCACAAAATAACTGGTGGAAAGGCAAGTGGTGGGGATGGTGCAAAGGGTCTGCCGAGGGATATCAACAAGTTAAGGAAGTGAGAAAAAAAAGACTTGGCAGATGGAATAAATTGTGGGGGAATGTGAGGTTCTACAGTTTGGAAGGAAGAATAGAAGAGGTGAATATTATTTAAATGGAGAAAGACTGCAGAAAGCTACTGAACAGACAGATTTGGGAATCCTTGTCCATGAATCACACAAAGCTAGTATCCAAGTTCAGTAGGGAATAGGGAAGCAAATGGAATGCTGGACTTTATTTCAAAGGGAATGGAGTATAAAAGATAAGGAAGTCTTTCTAAACCTGTACAAGACACTAGATAGACTACATCTAGAATACTGCGAATCGTTTTAGACATTAAGATATAGGAGCAGATTTAGGCCCATCAAGTCTGCTCTGTCATTTGATCATGGTCAATAGGTTTCTCAACCCCATTCTCTTGCCTTCCTGCCGTCGGAATCTTTGACCCCCTTACTACTCATGAACCTACCTATCTCTGTCTTAAATACACTCAATGACCTGGCCTTCACAGCCTTCTGCAGCAATGAGTTCCACAGAGTCACCACCCTCTGGCTGAAGAAATTCCTCCTCATCTCAGTTCCAAAGGGTTATCCCTGCACCCTGGGGCTGTATCCTCAGGTCCTAGTCTCTCCTACAAGTGGAAACTTCTCCATGACCACTCTATCCAGGTCTGACAGTATTCTGTAAGTTTCAATCAGATTCCCCTCATCCTTCTAAACTCCATCGAGTACAGATCCAGAGTCCTTAACATCTCCTCATACTACAAGCCCTTCGTCCTCCTCTGGATCCCCTCCAACAGCAGCACATCCTTCCCTCTGTACAGGGTCCAAACTGCCCACAATATTCCAAATGTGACCTGACCAGAGACTTACACAGCCTCAGCAGTACATCCCTGCTCCTGTATCCTAGTTTCCATGAAATGAATGCTAAACTTACATGTGCCTTCCTAACTACCAACTGAACCTACAGGTTAACCTTAAGAAAATCCTGAACTAGGACTCCCACATGCCTTTTTGTTTCAGATTTGTGAAGACTTTCCCCATTTAGAAAATAGTCTATGTCTTTATTCTTCCTACCAAAGTGCATAACCTCACACTTTGCCACATTGTATTCCATTTGCCATTTTTTTGCCCCCTCCCCTAGCCTGTCCAAGTCCATCTGCAGCCTCCCCACTCCCTCTACTCTTCCCGTCCCTCCACCTATCTTTGTGTCATCTGCAAACTTAGCAACAATGCCCTCAGTTCCTTCATCCAGGTCATTAGTGTATAACATGAATAGTTGTGGTCCCAACACTGACCCCTGTGGAAGTCCATTAGCCAACGGCTGCTATTGTGAAAAATATCCCTTTATCCCTACTCCCTGCCTTTTGCCAGTCAGCCGATCCTCTATCCATGCCAGTAGCTTGCTCCTAACACCAAGGGCTCTTATCTTATTTAGCAGCCTCTTGTCTGGCACCTTGCCAAAGGCCTTTTGGAAATCCGAGTAGATCACATCCACTGGCTCTCCTTTGTCTAACCTGCTCATTACCTCCTCAAAGAATTCTAACAGATTTGTCAGGCATTACCTTCCCTTGATGAAGCTGTGCTGACTCAGCCCTATTTTACCCAGGCACTTCCATGTACCCCACAAACTCATCTTTAATAACAGACTCTAAAATCTGACCAATGACTGAGGTCAGGCTAACCAGCCTATAGTTTCCTGTCTTCTGCCTCTCTCCCTACTTAAACAGGGGTGTTACATTAGCCATTTTCCAGTCCCCTGGGACCCTCCCTCACTCCAGTGAATCCTGGAAGACCACACCAATGCCTCTACAATCTCCTCAGCTACCTCCTTCAGAACCATGCGTGTAGTCCATCCAGTCCAGGTGGTTTATCCACCTTCAGTCTTTTCAGCTTCCCCAGCACCTTCTCCTGAGTGATGGCCGCTACATTCACCTTTGCACTCTGACTCTCTTGTAGTTGTGGTTTGCT
>NW_025966887.1:0-16745 GCF_021869965.1 Rhincodon typus | reverse complement strand
CTTACCCGCGTTCTCACCGTATCCCTTAATTCCTTTATTGTTCAAAAAAAATCTACCTTTTTTTTAAAAGCGTTTACTGAAGTAGCGTCAACTACTTCACTGGGCAAGGAATTCCATAGATTAACAACCCTCTGGGTGAAGAAATTCCTTCTCAGTTCAGTCCTAAATCTGCTCCCTCTAATCTTGAGGCTGTGCCCTCTTGTCCTAGCTTCACCTGCCAGTGGAAACATCCTCTCTACTTCTATCTTATCTATTCCCTTCATAATTTTATATGTTTCTATAAGATCCCCCCTCATTCTTCTGAATTCCAATGAATATAATCCCAATCTACTCAGTCTCTCCTCATAAGCCAACCCCCTCAACTCCAGAATCAACCTAGTGAACCTCCTTTGCACCCCCTCTAGTGCCAGTAAATCCTTTCTCAAGTAAGGAGACCAAAACTGCACACAGTACTCCAGGTGTGGCCTCACCAGCACCTTGTACAGCTGCAACATAACCTCTCTGCTTTTAATTTCAATCCATTTAGCAATGAAGGACAAAATTCCATTTGCCTTCCTAATTACTTGTTGTACCTGCAGACCTACCTTCTGTGATTCATGCACAAGGACACCCAGGTCCCTCTGCATAGCAGCATGCTGCAACTTTTTACCATTCAAGTAATAATCCTTACTATTACTCCTACCAAAATGTATGACTTCACATTTATTTACATTGTATTCCATCTGCCAGACCTTTGCCCACTCACTCAATGTATCTATGTTCCTCTGCAAAGTTTCACAGTCCTCTGCACACTTTGCTTTGCCACTCGTCTTAGTGTCATCGGCAAACTTTGACACCCTACACGTGGTCCCCAACTCCAAATCATCTATATAAATTGTAAATAATTGCGGTCCCAACACCGATCCCTGAGGCACACCACTAGTCATTGACTGCCAGCTAGAATAGCACTCATTTATCCCCACTCTTTGCTTCCTGTTAGTCAACCAATCCTCTATCCATGCTAATACTTTACCCTTAATGCCATGCATCCTTATCTTATGCAGTAGCCTCTTGTGCGGCACCTTGTCAAAGGCCTTTTGGAAATCTAGGTACACCACATCCACTGGGTCCCCATTGTCCACCTCGCTCGTAATGTCTTCATAGAGTTCCAAAAGATTTGTCAAGCATGACCTGCCCTTCATGAACCCATGCTGTGTCTGCCCAATGGGACAATTTCTATCAAGATGCCTTGCTATTTCTTCCTTGATGATAGACTCAAGCATCTTCCCCACTACAGAGGTTAAGCTAACTGGTCTATAATTCCCCATCTTTTGTCTACTTCCCTTTTTAAACAGTGGCGTCACATTTGCTGTTTTCCAATCTGCTGGGACTGCCCCAGAGTCCAGCGAATTTTGGAAAATTACCGCCAGTGCACCTGCTATTTCTCCCGCCATCTCTTTTAGTACCCTGGGATGCATTCCATCAGGGCCAGGAGACTTATCAATCCTTAGCTCCATTAGCTTGCCCAACACTACCTCTTCCGTAATAATGATTGTTTCCAGGTCCTCACCTACCTTCGTCTCTTTGTCTATTACTGGCATGTTATTAATGTCCTCCACTGTGAAGACCGATACAAAATACCTGTTCAATGCCTCGGCCATTTCATCATATCCCACAACTAAATTCCCCTTCTCATACTCTAAAGGGCCAACGTTTACTTTAGCCAATCTTTTTTGTTTTATATATTTATAGAAACTTTTCCTATCTGTCTTTATATTCTGTGCTAGTTTTTTCTCATGTTCTACCTTACTTTTCCTTATAGCTCTTTTTGTGGCTTTCTGTTGACCTTTAAAGTTCTCCCAATCTTCTAGTTTCATGCTGTTTTTGGCCACTTTGTATGCCTTCTCTTTCAATTTGATAGCCTCCCTTATTTCTTTAGACACCCATGGCAGATTACCCCTTTTCTTACAGTCCTTCCTTTTCATTGGAATATACTTTTGCTGAGCACTTTGAAAGATTGCTTTGAAAGTCCTCCACTGCTCGCCAACTGTCCCACCATAAAATCTTTGTTTCCAGTTTACTTTAGCCAAGTCCTCCCTCATTCTATTGTAGTTCCCCTTGTTCAAGCACAGGACCCTGGTATTGGATTTTATCTTCACACTCTCCATCTGTATTCTCAATTCAACCATACTGTGATCACTCCTTCCAAGAGGATCCCTAACTATGAGGTCATTAATTATTCCTGTCTCATTACACAGGACCAGATCTAGGATAGCTTGCTCCCACGTTGGTTCCATTACATACTGTTCAAGAAAACTATCACGGATACACTCAATGAACTCCTCCTCAAGCCTACCCTGACCGAGCTGGTTCGACCAATCTACATGTAGGTTAAAATCCCCCATGATAATTGCCGTACCATTTTTACAGGCATTAGTTATTTCTTTGTTTATTGCCCGCCCCAATGTGACGTTATTATTTGGTGGCCTATAGACTATGCCTATCAGTGACTTTTTCCTCTTAGAATTTCTAATTTCCACCCAAATGGATTCAACCTCATTCTCCATAGAACCTATATCATCTCTCAGCACTGCCCTGATGTCGTCCTTGAATATCAGAGCTACACCACCTCCCTTACCTTCCTGTCTGTCTTTCCGAATAGTCTGGTACCCTTGGATATTTAACTCCCAGTCGTGACCATCCTGTAACCATGTCTCCGTAATGGCTACCAAATCATATTCATTCGCGATGATTTGTGCCGTTAACTCATCAACCTTGTTACGAATGCTACGAGCGTTCAGGTAGAGTGCCTTTATGCTAGTTTTCTTACCCTCATGATTTCCAACATCTCTAATAATATCTCCTGAGTTATCCTTCCTTTTTGCTTCTTTCATCGTCTGCCTTGAACTTAAACCCTCCTGCACACATGCTAACCTACTGCTTACCTTTTTATTTACCATCATACTCCCTGTCGTTTTCCCTTTCCCTTCCCCCCAACTCACTAGTTTAAAGTCCTAGTGACCACCCTATTTATCCTTTTCGCTACAACACTGGTTCCAGATCGGTTCAGATGGAGACCGTCCCATCGGTACAGATCCCTCCGGTTCCAAAACTGATGCCAATGCCCCATGAAATGGAACCCCTCTTTCCCACACCACTCCCTTAGCCACGTGTTTACTTCCCTAATTTTCTTATCCCTAAGCCAATTTGCACGTGGCTCAGGCAGTAATCCGGAGATTATGACCCTCGAGGACCTATTCTTCCCTCGAGGACAACATCTTCCCTATGTCTACCGTGTCTATTCCTTTCAATGTTTTATCATTTTCACTGAGATCAGGCCCAGTTTGTCCAATGTCTCTTCAAAGGACAGTCCTGCCATTGTGGAGGCAAGCCTGGTTAAACTTTGTTGCCTACCCCCATAGCAAAAATATCTGCAAAGACTACGGGCCCTGACAACATTCTGGCAATGGTACTGAAGACTTGTGCTCCACTACTTGCCACTCCCCTAGCCCAACTCCCTTACAGTTGCAACACTGGCATCTACCCAACAATGTGGAAAATTGCCCAGGTATGCCTTGTACATAAAAAGCAGGACAAATGTTGAGAGGTGACCTGATAGAAATTTATAAAATAACGAGAGGTATAGTTGGAGTTGATGGGGAATTTCAAGACTGTGGGACACATTTTTAAGGTGAGGGGAGAGAGATTTTAAAAAAGACATAAGAGGCAAATTTTTTAAACAGACCGTGGTTCATGTATGGAATGAACTTCATGATGAAGTGGTGGATGAGAGTACAAATACAACATTTGGATATATGAATAGGAAAGGTTTGGAGGGATATGGACCAGGAGCAGGCAGGTGGGACGAGTTTAATAAGGGATTTACTTTGGCATGGACTGGTTGGGCCGAAGGGTCTGTTTCTGTGCTGTATGACCCCATGACTCTATGACTCTATTAATCCAACCCAAACAATTATTGCCCCATCAGTCTACTCTCAATCATCAGTAAAGTGATGGAAGGTGTCATCAATAGTGCTATCAAACAGCACCTGCTCAGAAATAACCTGCTCAGTGACGCCCAGTTTGTGTTCCGCCAGGGCCACTCAGCTCCTGACCTTATTACAGCCTTGGTTCAAACATGGACAAAAGAACTGAATTCCAGAGGGGAGGTGAGAGTGACAGCCCTTGATATCAAGGCTGCATTTGACCAAGTGTGGCATCAAGGAGCCCTAGAAAAACTGGAATCAATGGGTATCAGGGGGCAAACTCTCCAATGGTTGGAGTCATACCTGACACATAGGAAGATGGTTGTGGTGTTGGAGTTCAGTAATATACTTCCAGGACATCTCTGCAGGAGTTCCTCAGGACAGTGTCCTAGGCCCAACCGTCTTCAGCTGCTTCATCAATGACCTTCCCTCCATCATAAGGTCAGAAGTGGGAATGTTTGCCGATGATTGCACAATGTTCAGCATCATTCGTGACTCCTCAGATACTGAAGCAGTCCATATTCACATGCAACAAGATCTGGACAATATCCAGGCTTGTCCTGACAAGTGGCAAGTGACATTTGACCACACAAGCGCCAGGTGATGACCACTTTCTACAAGGGACAATCCAGCCATCACCCCTTGACATTCAATGGTATTGCTATCCTCACCAGATGAATCCTCAGTGTCAACATCCTGGGGGTTACCATTGATCAGAAGTGGAACTGAATTTGCCACATAAACACAGTGGCTACAAGAGCAGGCCAGAAGCTGGGAATACTGTGGCGAGTAACTCACCTCGAGTCCTCAAAACCTGTCCACCATCTACAAGGCACAAGTCAGGAGTGTGAAGGAATACTCCCCGCTTGCCCAGATGACTGCAGCTCTAAAAACACTAAAGAAGCTTGACACTATCCAAGCAGCCTGTTTGATTGGCACCACATCCACAATCATCCACTCCCTCCACCACCGACGCTCAGTAGCAGCAGTGTGTACTATCTACACAATGCACTGCAGAAATTTACCAAAGATCCTCAGATTGCATCTTCCAAACCCACGACCACTTCCATCCAGAAGGACAAGGGCATCAGATACATGGGAACATCACCACCTCGAAGTTCCCCTCCAAGTCACTTACCATCCTGACTTGGAAATATATCGCCATACCTTCACTGTTGCTGGGTCAAAATCCTGGAATTCCATCCCTAATAACATTGTGGGTCAACCCACAGCAGGAGGACTGCAGTGGTTCAAGAAGGCAGCTCACCTCCACCTTCTCAAGGGCAACTAGGGATGGGCAAGAAATGCTGGCACAGCCAGTATTACCCGCATGCTCTGAATGAACAAAAAAAGGTTTTCTTTAACGCTTTATTTACAGCTACATACAGCCAAGACCTCGCAGAAAGTAACATGCCTCCTCCATTCTACCTGGTTGTGGGTCTGTTGTTCAGTCCCTATGTCTGCATCATTATTTCCTCACAGCCTCATTTAAAACCAGCCAGTACACATATTTTGCTTTCAGATGTTTCATCACCATGCCAGGTGTCATCATCAGTGGAGCCTCCGATGAGGCGATGTTATTCTATTCCCTTTGGAATTTATACTGTCCGGTCCGTTATAGTGAGTAGTGTCATTTCCAGTTTTGATATGTATGGGATTGTATATGGGGTCCAATTCTATATGTTTGTTGATTGCATTATGGGTTGAAAACCATGTCTCTAGGAATTCCCGTGCGTGTCTATGTTTGGCTTGGGCTACTAAGGTTACCTTGTCCCAGCTAAAACTGCCTGCCATCAACTTGATAACTGTCCTCCTGCATGCCCTTAACCTTACTAATACAACTGATGTTGTAAGGACTCTTGTGTAACAGTCGTAGTGTGCCTATCTCTGAGCTAGGAGGCTTAGGTTCAAGTTGCACATACTGCATAGATGTGTAATAGCATTTAGAAACACAAAAAAAGGAGTAGGCCATTCGGCCCTTTGAGCCTGCTCCTCCAATCAATATGTTCATGGCTCATCATCCAACTCAGTCCCCTGTTCCCGCCCTTACCCTTTGAACCCTTTCCCCCTAAAAACTATATCTTACTCCTTCTTAAAACATTCAATGTTTCAGCCTTGACTGCTTTCTGTGGCAGAGAATTCCACAGACTCCCCATCCTCTGGATGAAGATATTTCTCCTCATCTCAGTCCGAAATGTTCTAAACCCGTATTCTTAGACTGGGATCCCCTGATTCTGGAATTTCTAAACAAGTTGATATAGAAAACATTGACAATTACTGTTGTGTCCAGCCTCTGTGCCCGGAGTAATCCCAGGGGTGATGTTGGAAACGTACCAATGTCCAAAAGAGTGGAGCCCTGGGATCAGATTGGTGATTTACAATGTGCGTTTATATTGAGATTTTCTTCCATTTTTAGTTACTGGCTTCATCACAAGTTGTCACAATGGAATGATAAATCTGCTTCCTCTTTGATAAATACCTTTGTATTGTTTATATCACTTCCTTATTCTAATAGTCTCTAAGTGCTGTCTCCAAGAGAAACTGATCATCCAACATGCTAATAACATTTTTAGCATATGTACCACAGTATGGCTACACTGCAATAGCAATTAAATTTTCTTCAACCAAACCACAACATTTTATGTCTTTCCATCAATCCTCTGTCTGTCTCTTCAAGTGAACCTGGCTAAGTAACGAGTCTCAACATATTGCTATCCAAATGCACTCTCTTTCAGCAGAATTGTGGAGTTGGATGAGAAATGTGTAATGTTTGTCGGAACCATTTGTTGTTGTCTTTGTAGCACTATTTCTTGTGAAGCTGGCAAAAAATTGTGTTTCTAATTGGTGCCATTTTATATTAAAAAAATATTTTAATTGGTGCCATGTCAGGAGTATGAGAAATCCAGCGTACATAATATTGCCTTTTCACATGCCTCAACTTTTGGATGAAGTTCAATGCAATTTTGGATGTTTTTGTTAAAAAGGATGTTGCCAGAATTCAACTGTTTCCATATGGGCTGTAAAAAGAGAGTCTGAGAGGGGCTTGAAAAACTGAGTGAAACCAAATTGAGCACATTTAGAATTTTGTAGTAGAAACTAATTACCTTCGCTTTGAAAAACATTTTTAATCTTTGTGTGATTGTAAACAGTACCTTATAATTGGAGATAGTAGGAACTGCAGATGCTGGAGAATCCGAGACAACAAGGTGCAGGGCTGGATGAACACAGCAGGCCAAGCAGCATCATAGGAGCAGAGAGGCTGACGTTTCGGGCCTAGACCCTTCATCAGAAAAGGGGGAGGGGAAGGGGGTTTTGAAATAAATAGGGAGAGAGTGGGAGGCGGATAGAAGAGGGATAGAGGAGAGGATAGGTGGAGAGGAAACAAACAGGTCGAAGAGGCGGGGATGGGGCCAGGAAAGGTGAGTGTAGGTAGGGAGTTAGGAAGGGGATAGGTCAGTCCAGGGAGGACGGACAGGTCAAGGGGGCGGGATGAGGTTGGTCGGTAGGAGATGGAGGTGCGGCTTGAGGTGGGAGGAGGGGATAGGTGGGAGGAAGAACAGGTTAGGGAGGCAGGGACGAGCTGGACTGGTTTTGGGATGCGGTGGGGGGAGGGGAGATTTTGAAACTTGTGAAATCCACATTGATACCATTGGGCTGCAGGGTTCCCAAGCGGAATATGAGTTGCTGTTCCTGCAACCTTCGGGTAGCATCGTTGTGGCACTGCAGGAGGCCCAGGATGGACATGTCATCTGAGGAATGGGAGGGGGAGTTGAAATGGTTCGCGACTGGGAGGTGCAGTTGTTTGTTGCGAACCGAGCGTAGGTGTTCCGCAAAGCGGTCCCCGAGTCTCCGCTTGGTTTCCCCGATGCCATTAATCATTCAGCTTTCAAAAGTGTAATAGCGTTTCTCTATCTGAAGGTGGCGGTACTGCTCTTTGTAATGTTAAAGACCTTACTGTGAACTCTGAATTGACAAATAGAGCTCCAATCTTGACCCTCTTTGGTAAGGTTATAAATGCATTAAAAGACTTAAAATTATCATCTAAAAGAGCCTGTCAGGAACACTATTGTACATCTCAATCCATAGTGTTACATCTTTGTAAAGGAGCCAAGGTCTCTTCCCCAGGGTAGGGGGGTCCAAAACTAGAGAATATAGGTTTAAGGTGCGAGGGTAAATATTTAAAAGGGACCTAAGAGACAACTTTTTCACACAGAGGGTGGTGCGGTGTATGGAATGAGCTGCCAGAGGAAGTGGTGGAGGCTGGTACAATTACAATATTTAAAGAGCATCTGGATGGGTATATGAATAGGAGGGATTTAGAGGGATATGGGCCAAATGCTGGCAAATGGGACTGGATTAATTTAGGATATCTGATGAATTGGACTGAAGGGTCTGTTTCTGTGCTGTACATCTGTGTGACTCTATAACGTTAATGTTACATACAGACTTAAGTTTTCTTGCTGAAAATATACAATGAAAATGATCTGCAGGATGCAGCGATGTTTCTAACCTCTCTTGGCAGGCTTACGAGCTCTCTTGCTTATGATGTGCATTTTATTTGAGTGATGATGGAGTCTATTTCCTTCTCTCAAAGACGTCCCTGCTTTCAGATGTCCTCAGAAGTCACCACCTCACCTCACTGGCTGTTGCTGTACACTCGGATTGATCACTTATTGAGGAGACCAATTGCGTTCCTGGTGCAGTGATACCTAGAGCGTCCTGACTGATTTGAACAATCTTCCCATTGGCTGGAAGTAGTGAGTATTGCGGAGGGAAATTATGTTGACCATTTTCACTGTCCACTCAGATGTTCTGCTGCCCTTACTGTCTTATTTACTCCTTACTGTCTGCTTCTTACAGAGGACCAGAAAGCTGACAGTTTGACCATTTTCATGGGCTATTGAGTAGTAACTAGAGTTGAAAGTTTACTGCTTGGAATCCCAAACCTTCTGCGCTGTGATGCAGTTACAGTTCCACTGACTCCATTGAAAGACTTGACTTGCTATCCAACACTTGGCATGATATTATTCTGCAGAAGAGTCACATCAGACTCGACATGTTAACCCTCCGTGGATGCAGCCAGAGCCGCTGGGTCTCTCCAACATTCTCTGTGTTTGTTGCATGATATTGACGCTGTAGGTATCATCTAAAAGACCTGCCTAAAGTCAAGACCATGTGCTGTCCTCACCATTGGGATGCTGCTGTCTACCCCACTGCTTTAATATAACCCCGTGTTATTGAGACAGTCTGATATCAATCCTGGGTATGTTTGCATGATGCCTTGGAATTGTTGTCCTCTTACTCTGTGTTGTTGCTGTAGTTACTTTTACTGTAGCAGTGACCCAGACATAGGGAAGCCGATGGTACGGTAGGGTTGTCACTGGACACATCATCCAGGACATGGGTTTGAATGCCACCACAGCAGATGGTTAAAAGTTTAAATATGACCATGAAACCATAGTCATGTTGCCCTTTAGGGAAGGGATTCCTGCATCCTGCCTGCTCTAGTCTACATGTGACTCCAGACCCGCAGCAATATGGTTGACTCCTAACCACTTTCTGAAATTCCCGAGTAGGTAACGAGTTTGTATCAAACCCCTACGGGGTTAAAACAAGGGAAGGAAGCTGGACAGACCACTGGGCATTGACCTTGGCACCAGACTTAGCACAGCAGCAGGAACAGCCCTGTCGACCCTGCAAAGTCCTCCTCACTAACCCTAGAGTGTTGTGGAAATATTGTAAGAGCTGTCTCACAGTCTAGTCAAGCAAGAGAATCGTATCTTACAGACAATGTCCCAAACACCACCATCGCTATCCCTGGATTGGTTGTGTTCTACTGTCAGGAAAGACCACAAGATGTAGGAGTAGAATTAGGCCATTCAGCCCATCAAGTCTTCTCCACCATTTGATGGTGGCTGATAGATTTCTCAACCCCATTTTCCTGCCTTATCCCCATAACCCTGATCCCCTTACTAATCAAGAACCTATCCATCTCTGTCTTAAGCACACTCAATGACTTGGCCTCCACAGCCCTCTGCAGCGATGAGTTTCACAGATTCCCCACCCTTTGGCTGAAGAAATTCCTCCTCATCTCAGTTCTAAAGGGTCATCCCTTCACTCTGACACTGTGCCCTTGGGTCTTAGTATCTCCTACAAGTGAAAACATCTTCTCCATGTCCACTCTATCCAGGCCTCTCAGTATTCTGTAAGTTTCAATGAAATCCCTCCTCATCCTCCTAAAGTCCACCAAGTACAGACCCTTATGGAAGTCCACTAGCCACCAGCTGCTGTTCCGAAAAAGAGTGCTTTATCCCTACTCTTTGTCTTCTGCCAGTCAACCAATCCTCTATCCATGCCAGTACATTGCCCTTCGCACCATGGGCTCTTATTTAACAGCTTCTTGTGGAGCACCTTGCCAAAGGCCTTCTGGAAAGCCACTTTGTCTAGTTTGTTTGTTACCTCCTCAAAGAATTCTGACAGATTTGTCAGGCATTACCTTCCCTTGATGAAGCCATGCTGACTCAGCCCTGTTTTACCATGCACTTCCAAGTACCCCACAATCTCATCCTTAGTAATAGACTCTAAAGTTTTTCCAACGACTGAGGTCAGGTTAACCGGTCTATAATTTCTCTTCTTCTGCCTCCCTTCCCTACTTAAACAGGGCTGTTACATTAGCCATTTTCCAGTCCCCTGGGACCCTCCCTCACTCCAGTGAATCCTGGAAGACCACACCAATGCCTCTACAATCTCCTCAGCTATCTCCTTCAGAACCATGCGTGTAGTCCATCCAGTCCAGGTGGTTTATCCACCTTCAGTCTTTTCAGCTTCCCCAGCACCTTCTCCTGAGTGATGGCTGCTACATTCACCTTTGCACTCTGACTCTCTTGTAGTTGTGGTTTGCTGCTGGTGTCTTCCACCATGAAAACTGATGCAAAGTTCCTGTTCAGTTCCTCTGCTATTTCTTTGTTCCCCATTACCAGCTCACCAGCCTCACTTTCCAGTGGCTCAATGTCCACTCTTGCATCTCTCTTACCTTTTACACATCTAAAAAAAAACTCCTTACAATCTTCATTTATATTACTGGCTGGCTTACTCTTATATTTTCATTTCTCCCCGCTTATTGCTTTTATCGTTATCCTCTGCTGGTTTTTAAAGGCTTCCCAATCCTCTGGTTTCCCACTAATCCTCGCCACATTGTATGCTTTCTCTTTTGCATTTACACTGCCCCTGCCTTCCCTTGTCAGCCATTGCTGCCTCATCCTCCCCTGAGTATGTTTCTTCTTCCTTGGGATGAATTTCTGCTGTCCCTCCCGAATTGCCCCCAGAAACTCCTGCCATTGCTGCTCCAACGTCTTCCCTGCGAGGGTCCCCTTCCAATTAACTCTGGGCAACTCCTCCCTCATGTCTTTGTAGTTACCTTTACTCGATTGTAATACTGTTCGGTCTGATTCCAGCTTCTCCCTCTCAAACTGCAGGGTGAATTCTGTCATAATTTGGTCACTTTTCTTCATTCATTCAATGGGTGTGGATATCAGTGACCAGGCCAGACTTTATTGCCCATCCCTAATTTCCCAGAGGGCAATTGAGAGTCAACCACTTTGCTGTGTGCCTGGAGTCACATCGAGCTCAGACCAGATAAGGATGGCAGTTTCCTTCCCTAAAGGGCATTAGGGAAACAGATAGGTTATTCCGATAATTGTCAATGGTTTCATGGTAATTGTTAGGCTCTTAATTAGAGACTTATGTTGAATTCAAATGGTTTTGAACTTGGGTCCTTAGAACGTTACCTGGGTCGCTCGATTAACAGTCCAGTGACAATACCACTTGGCCATTGTCTCCTGTTAAGCTCCCTAATCAAGTTACACATCAGCAAATTCAGTACTGCCTGTTCCCTAGTGGGCTCTACCACAAGCTGCTCCAAAAAAAATCTCATAAGCTTTCTGTGGTTCTTTTTCTTGGGATCTGCCACCAACCTGATTTTCTCAGTCCACCTGCATTTTGAAGTCCTCCATTATTATTGTAATAGGGTCTTTCACACGTGCCTCTACTATTTCACGAATGCCTTTTCTAACTCCTGATTTATTTTCTTCCCCACATCCTGACTACTGCTAGGAGGCCTGTACACAACTCCCATCAGGGTCTCGGACACAATAAGGACTGCAGTTGCAGGAAGCCAGAGTCTATAGGTGTGATGCTGGAAAAGCACAGCAGGTCAGACAGCATCCGAGGAGCAGGAAAGTCAACGTTTCGGGCCAAAACTCTGTGTCAACCCTGAAACGTTGACTTACCTGCTCCTTAGATGCCGTCTGACCAGCTGTGTTTTTCTAGCCTCACACATATGGACTCCCATCAGGGACTTTTTACTTTTGTAGTTCCTCAACTCTACCCACACAGATTGTATGCTCTCTGACCCTATATCACTTCTTGCTATCGATTTAAGTTAATTTCTTACTAATGAGGCAACACCCCCCTGCCCATCTGCCTGTCCTTTCGATAGGATGTGTACCCTTGGATATTTAGCTCCTAACCCCAATCCCCTTGCAGCCACATCTCTGTGATACCCACAACATCGTATCTGTCAATTTCAATCTGTGCTATAAGCTCATTTACCTTATGAGGGAGGATCTCATAAAGACTTATACAATTCTAACAGGACAGATAGGGTAGATGCAGGGAGGATGTTCCTGATGGTGGGTGTGTCCAGAACCAGGGGTCACAGCCTGAGGATTCGGGCTAGACCATTTAGGATGGAGATGAGGAGACATTTCTTCACCCAAAGAGTGGTGAGCCTGTGGAATTCATTAGCACAGGAAATAGTTGATACCAAAACATTGAATGTATTCAAGAGGCGTCTAGATACAGTGCTTGGGGTGAATGGGGTCAAAGGTTATGGGGCAAAAGCAGAATTAGGCTATTGAGTTGGATGATCAGCCATGGTTGTGAAGAATGGCGGAGCAGGCTCGAAGGGCTGAATGGCCTCCTCCTGTTCCTATCTACTAAGTTATTTTGTTTACTCTTGCATTTAAGTGTAACACTCTCAGTCCTGTGTTGACTGTCCTCCCTTCTCATAGTTGCCCCCTTATCTGCTGTGCCTGAAGTTAGATTCCTGCCCCTTTCCATACTCCCTATCCTGTTCCTTGTCCTGATCCAGCAGAGGTGGTGGCACAGTGGGATACAGTGGGAGAGAGTTTCCCTAAGAGTCCTCAACATTAACTCTGGACCCCATGAAGTCTCATGGCTTCAGGTTAAACATGGGCAAGGAAACCTCCTGCTGATTACCACATACCGTCCTCCCTCAGCTGATGAATCAGTACTCATCACTTAGAGGAAGCACTGAGGATGGCAAGGGCACAAAATGTTTTCTGGACGGGGGATTTCAATGTCCACCACCAAGAGTGATCGAACTGGTTGGGTCCTAAAGGACATAGCTGCTAGACTGGGTCTGCGGCAGGTGGTGAGGGAACCAACAAGAGGGAAAAACATACTTGACCTCATCCTTACCAATCTGCCAGCCGCAGTTACATCTATCCATGACAATATCGGTAAGAGTGACCATTGCACAGTCCTTGTGGAGACAAAGTCCCACTTTCACATTGAGAACAACCTCCATCGTGTTATGTGGCACTATCACCGTGCTAAATGGGACAGACTGGGCCGTCAACAGCAGCAGAATTGTACTCCAGCTCAGTATGTAACCTCATGGCCCAGCATATTACCCACTCAACCCATTATCATCAAGCTGGGGATCAACCCTGGTTCAATGGAGAGTGCAGGAGGGCATGCCAGGAGCAGCACAAGCATACCTGAAGATGAAGTATCAACCTGCTGAAGCCACTAAACAGGACCAATGCATGCCAAATGGCATAAACAGAAAACGATAGAGAGCTAAGTGATCCCACAACCAATTGATCAGATCTAAGCTCTGCAGTCCTGCCACATCCAGTTGTGAATGGTGATGGATGATTAAACAACTCACTGGAGGAGGAGGCTCCACAAATATCTCCATCCTCAATGATGGAAGAGCCCAGCACATCAGTGCAAAAGATAAGGCTGAAGCTTTCGCAGCAATCTTCAGCCAGAAGTGCTGAGTGGATGATCCATCTCGGCCTCCTCCAGTGGTCCCCAGCATTACAGATACCAGTGTTCGGCCAATTCGATTCACTCCACGTGATATCAAGAAATGGTTGGAGGCACTGGATAGGAACATGGGAAAAAAACACAGGAATGGGAAGAGGCCATTCTCCTGTGAAGCCTACTCCACCATTTATCACGCCACCATTTATCATGATCATGGCTGATTGAACATTCTTATCCGAACTATCCCCATAATCCTCTACACCGTTTATAATCAGAAACATACCGACATCCTGTTGAAATATTCTCAAAGACTGTGCTTCCACACCTTCCGGCGTAGGGAACTCCAAAGTTTCACCACCCTCCGAGTAAAAGAAATTCTACTCATCTCAGTCCTAAATGCATCCTCCTTGGTTCTGGGCTGTCTAACAGGGACAACATAAGAACGTAAGAACATAAGAACTAGGAGCAGGAATAGGCCGTCTGGCCCTTCAAGCCTGCTCCGCCATTCAATAAGATCATGGCTGATCCTTTCGTGGACTCAGATCCACTTACCCGCGTTCTCACCGTATCCCTTAATTCCTTTATTGTTCAAAAAAAATCTACCTTTTTTTTAAAAGCGTTTACTGAAGTAGCGTCAACTACTTCACTGGGCAAGGAATTCCATAGATTAACAACCCTCTGGGTGAAGAAATTCCTTCTCAGTTCAGTCCTAAATCTGCTCCCTCTAATCTTGAGGCTGTGCCCTCTTGTCCTAGCTTCACCTGCCAGTGGAAACATCCTCTCTACTTCTATCTTATCTATTCCCTTCATAATTTTATATGTTTCTATAAGATCCCCCCTCATTCTTCTGAATTCCAATGAATATAATCCCAATCTACTCAGTCTCTCCTCATAAGCCAACCCCCTCAACTCCAGAATCAACCTAGTGAACCTCCTTTGCACCCCCTCTAGTGCCAGTAAATCCTTTCTCAAGTAAGGAGACCAAAACTGCACACAGTACTCCAGGTGTGGCCTCACCAGCACCTTGTACAGCTGCAACATAACCTCTCTGCTTTTAATTTCAATCCATTTAGCAATGAAGGACAAAATTCCATTTGCCTTCCTAATTACTTGTTGTACCTGCAGACCTACCTTCTGTGATTCATGCACAAGGACACCCAGGTCCCTCTGCATAGCAGCATGCTGCAACTTTTTACCATTCAAGTAATAATCCTTACTATTACTCCTACCAAAATGTATGACTTCACATTTATTTACATTGTATTCCATCTGCCAGACCTTTGCCCACTCACTCAATGTATCTATGTTCCTCTGCAAAGTTTCACAGTCCTCTGCACACTTTGCTTTGCCACTCGTCTTAGTGTCATCGGCAAACTTTGACACCCTACACGTGGTCCCCAACTCCAAATCATCTATATAAATTGTAAATAATTGCGGTCCCAACACCGATCCCTGAGGCACACCACTAGTCATTGACTGCCAGCTAGAATAGCACTCATTTATCCCCACTCTTTGCTTCCTGTTAGTCAACCAATCCTCTATCCATGCTAATACTTTACCCTTAATGCCATGCATCCTTATCTTATGCAGTAGCCTCTTGTGCGGCACCTTGTCAAAGGCCTTTTGGAAATCTAGGTACACCACATCCACTGGGTCCCCATTGTCCACCTCGCTCGTAATGTCTTCATAGAGTTCCAAAAGATTTGTCAAGCATGACCTGCCCTTCATGAACCCATGCTGTGTCTGCCCAATGGGACAATTTCTATCAAGATGCCTTGCTATTTCTTCCTTGATGATAGACTCAAGCATCTTCCCCACTACAGAGGTTAAGCTAACTGGTCTATAATTCCCCATCTTTTGTCTACTTCCCTTTTTAAACAGTGGCGTCACATTTGCTGTTTTCCAATCTGCTGGGACTGCCCCAGAGTCCAGCGAATTTTGGAAAATTACCGCCAGTGCACCTGCTATTTCTCCCGCCATCTCTTTTAGTACCCTGGGATGCATTCCATCAGGGCCAGGAGACTTATCAATCCTTAGCTCCATTAGCTTGCCCAACACTACCTCTTCCGTAATAATGATTGTTTCCAGGTCCTCACCTACCTTCGTCTCTTTGTCTATTACTGGCATGTTATTAATGTCCTCCACTGTGAAGACCGATACAAAATACCTGTTCAATGCCTCGGCCATTTCATCATATCCCACAACTAAATTCCCCTTCTCATACTCTAAAGGGCCAACGTTTACTTTAGCCAATCTTTTTTGTTTTATATATTTATAGAAACTTTTCCTATCTGTCTTTATATTCTGTGCTAGTTTTTTCTCATGTTCTACCTTACTTTTCCTTATAGCTCTTTTTGTGGCTTTCTGTTGACCTTTAAAGTTCTCCCAATCTTCTAGTTTCATGCTGTTTTTGGCCACTTTGTATGCCTTCTCTTTCAATTTGATAGCCTCCCTTATTTCTTTAGACACCCATGGCAGATTACCCCTTTTCTTACAGTCCTTCCTTTTCATTGGAATATACTTTTGCTGAGCACTTTGAAAGATTGCTTTGAAAGTCCTCCACTGCTCGCCAACTGTCCCACCATAAAATCTTTGTTTCCAGTTTACTTTAGCCAAGTCCTCCCTCATTCTATTGTAGTTCCCCTTGTTCAAGCACAGGACCCTGGTATTGGATTTTATCTTCACACTCTCCATCTGTATTCT
>NW_025966886.1:0-28722 GCF_021869965.1 Rhincodon typus | reverse complement strand
TAGATAATGAGTACACATTACAACCATGCTCCAGAACTGGATGCAATAAATTGGTGGTCTGTTGGCATTGCAAATTGTACTTCTTAAATGACCCTATCACATTTCAAAGCACTAAAGCAAAATATAGAAAAAGGAAGAAGCCAGGTATTTGCCTAATGTTTTCCACATTTGACTTTAATAACCCAATCTGTCCTCAAAGGCTGAAGTTCAGGATTTAAAAATAGCTGCCAGTCTATAGAACTTTCCCTGTACAATATTTCACAATGTGCTGATTTACACCATTTCTCCTTATTGTGTTTGAACAGTATGCTTAAAGGGGAAAGGAAAGTTAAGTAATATTCTTGCTCTGCTGATTTTGTATATATGCAAATGCTCTGTAGAACATTCTGTATTGGATGTAACTCCTGTTTAGAGAATGTCCGCACTCAAAATCCCAGAGCAATACTGTGAGCAGTTGGCATCATGGTGAATATGCAGTGCCATTCCTTGGCCCAGATCTTATGGTCTGTGGCAACCAAATCAAAGCTATCATACACGCTTTTACATCAGCACACCAAAACTTTATCAGAAGAAAAGACACCCTTAAGGAGAAACACAGTGGTCTTGTCACTCGATTTGTAATCCAGAACCCCAGATTAATGTTCTCGGGGCATGGATTTGAATCCCTCCATGGCAGATAGTGAATTCAACTGAATCAAATACAGTAAAATCTGGAATTAAAAATTAGTTTAATGGCAAATAAGTAACCATTCTTGATTGTGATAAATGGCTCAATAAAGAGATGGATATTATGTGGCTTTCCAGCAGGGCTTAGTACCAAGTCTCTTTAAATAGTCCATATAAATTGCTGAGACTTAACTAGCAAGGGATAAGATCAAGGAGCATACAAATGATCCAAAAATTGGCCATGTGGCTAAGCTGGTTAAGAAGACATCCAGGTTACTTTTCTTTAAAGCTAGAAGTGTAGAAAATACTAGTTAGGCTAAAGCTAAATTATTGACTGCAATTATGGTTACTGCCCTATAGGAAGGAAATCATTGCACTGGAGATTGTTCAGCGGATAGTTAAGAGGATATTCCCTGAACTGGCAAACAAGGAAGATTCCAAAGCTTTTCAGAACAGATGACGTCCAAGAGATATTTTTAATTGAGCAATACAAATTTAAAGGCACCTGGATAGAGGGGAAAGATAGGACTTGTTTCTATTAGGGGAGAGGCCAGGGACCACAGATTTAAAATAACTGTAGAAAATTTAGAGGGGAGTTGACAGTGAGGTATTTTCACTCTAGGGTGCCGGGTGCCTGGAATTCATAACTTGAAATGATGGTAAAGGTAGAAATCTCATCGCACTTTGAAAGTACTTGGATATGGACTGGATGTGTGTAACAAGGCTATAGGACCAAAATCTCGAAAATAAGTGGCTGCATTGCTCTTTGTTGGCCTGCAGACACAATGGGTCTCCTTCAGTGCTGCATTCTTCCCTTATCTAACCTACCAATGGTGCTGCTTCGGGAGAGATCTTGGTTGACCGAAAATATTAGTGGTGTCTGCCTGCAAAAAAGACCAAATGACAAGTGCACTACTACTAACATTTGAACATATCCAGCTATCAAGTCGATAAAATGACACTTGGGTACAACTTTTTTTCTTTATTTCTTGGCATGTGATTATCACTGGCATTCCTCTTGAACTGAGTGGCTTGCTCGGCCATTTCAGAAGTTATTTAAGAATCAACCATATTGCTTGTGAGTCTGGAATCACAAGAACACCTAATGGGTAATGATGGCAAGTTGCTTTTATTTCCAGTTTTTTCTTACTGATGGAATTTAAATTCCATCAGCTGCAATTTGAACCCATGTCACTAAAGCATCATTGCATCAGTATGAAGCATTACAAATCCACTACCTTACCTATGTTACAAAAGTACTTCAAACATTAGAAATTCCAAAGTACATTCCTAACTGTTGCTGCTGGCTCTTGAGATGCTGCTGAATAGTGACACTTTGTCCGATTGCCTTGCATTTCCATCTTATAGCAATGCAAAAGTTGGAGGATTACTCAAAATTCAAATTGACAATCTAATTTAAGCAATGATGATGTGCAGCCTCCAAAAAAGCCTCTCACATTCAGTTTCCCCTGAGAATGAAGGTTGCATTGCTCTGGTTTGGTACATTCTCAGTAAGTAGCTGGACACTGAAGGTCTTCTGAGTAGTTCATTTGAGTGACCTTCCATCTCCTGGACCCACTTTAATTTTACTTTACCATTTGTCCACCCATGTCTTTTGAGTTTCCACCTGACCTCAAACTCTTGCTTCAACCCATCTTTCTCTAATTGGTAGGGAACTGTTTTATCTCTTGATTTCTCACTTGAAGGAAAGATCATCACTAAAATGTTTCTCTCGTCACAGATGTTGCTTGGCTAGCTCAAGTTTTCCCGCATAAAACATTATTTTCTAGCTCCTTTTAATCTGGAACAGTCATACCGGACTGTTCATCCAGCCCTGCACCCTGTTGTCTCGAAACGTTAACTGTCTCTTTTACCGCAGATGTTGCCAGATCTGATGAGTTTTTCCAGCAGATTTTTTAAAATTCAGATTTCCAACATCCGCAGTATTTTGATTTTATTAAAGTATTTCCAGCATATTCTGTTTCCATTTAGAGTGATTACGGATGCCATGTGTTTATGGTCTTGCCATTTCTTGCGGACCCACAACTCGCCTCAATGTTTAACGCAATGTAATCAAAGCGAAACATTGGTATAACCGGAGTCTGTGGGTACACCGCATATGGAAACATTGGGCGATTTTAGATCAGTTTGAACATGGACAATCTGAGAGATTCTAGCAATACATGTCCCAACAATTAAACCAAACTACTGTCTAACTGACAAGAATGGCCCACGGCCTCCTGTGATATCATTTCTTCATTACACATCAATCAGTTTTCCTTTCGTGATGAAACAGACACTGTAAAAAAATACTTATTTGCAGTTATCAGTATGCAAAGGACCGCCCAAATCCCGCCCACCCGTTGAGCAGTGGCCCACATGAGCAAGCCTGCAATGGATAAATGAAAATGTAACAGATTGGATGTGTAAATATCCTGCCTGATGCATGCGAAACCCTGTGATGTACACACTGCTGTTGTTTGGCTTACTAATCATGATATCCAGTGTTGTGAACTGTACCGAGACAAGAGTTTCGTTTCCAAATTATGAACAGGATTACATCCATGTAAAAAGAGGCATCCTGTTAACAGGCATTTCCTCACTGGGCAAATATAACAGAGCTGAAACTGCTGGAGGACTCGGCTATTTCAATCTTACCGATTTTACCAGCAGCCAGCCTCGCCATCTGTGAATGGTTCACTGTGCCGTAAGATCTACACCTTGTCCAGTCACCATCCCGATTATAGAGCTAGACATTTCCTGACAAATATATTGGACATTACTGTCTTCATTGTCGGTTTATCGCCGACAATCTCGGTTGACTTTCTTTCTCTCTTATAACCTGCAGCCTCTGTCCCCAAACCACCACCCCGCCCCCCACTCCAATAGTTTGATGTTAACGCGAGTTAAGTGTAGAGTCCCTTCAGCCCAGGGACAGGTTTGAAGGGAAAGCTAAGCCGTGTTACTGCCCCCGCTGGATCCCGCACAGAGTCCCCGGGCCAGTGCCCCCGCTGGATCCCGCACAGAGACCCAGGCCAGTGCCCCCGCTGAGCCGCGTGAACCCAGGTACTCTCTGCCGTTTTAGACACCGATTTGAGCCTGATTACCCTGTCACTGAGCAGGATTAGACCGAGTTACTGTGTTCTCAGACAAGAAGCTTCTAATAGATCTGTGGAAACTCACCAGAAGGAAGAAGCCGCCGCTTTCCGCCTGCTGCAGTTGATAGTATAATCTGAGAGGCAGGGCAAGTGCCGGTTTCCATCCCAAGTTCCGCACCTTGCATTAAGCTCAGACAGCCGCCTGCTGCGGGGAAGGGGAATTACCACAGAGATTATAAAGCGAAGGCGCAGGTACAGGAGACACAGCCGTTCTTCCCTTCTCCGAGGGCTGGACAGGAACTGACCGCAGCAAACTTTACTGAACACTACCGCTGGACAATGTTGGCATCTTACAAATATCTCTGTAAGTGCATGATTGTCAAAATGGTACCTGAATTATAGCAGTGTCTTATTTAAAGCTTACATATCAGTCCCAATTATGACAAACACGTGCTGTTCAATTCTACTGGGCATCACCGCCGAATACAATCGTCTTTTCCACGCGGTTACACTGACCTTTCCCAGAAGAAGTTACTGACTAACACTGAGAGTTGTATCCTTCCTGGACCCCGGAGAGCTGCCAACATCCGCCCTGGTTGAAAACACCTCACCTCAGTTCAAGAATTAAACCTGCACCTTTTGTGATCTGTGTCGGTCAGTTAGGAAACCAGCTGGTGACATTTATGCACTAGGCAACCTGCTTAAACTCCTTTAGCCGAAAAGGCGTTTACTCATGTCAAAACGAGCAGGTCACTTATTTTATAGAAATATGAGCTGACACACGATATAAAACCCTCATGCCTCCCAAAAGTGAGAGATTTCATAAATTCTGCACACTCATGAAACAGCACCCCACATAAAGAAACAAAAGCACTAACCTCCAAAGAGTGAGAATCTAAAAATTCAGTTGCAGCTTTTTAAACGTTCAGGAATGATAGTGCATTTCACAGTTACCTTTGTTTTCAAATCCTTCCACAGACTCATCCCTCCCTATCTCTGCATTCACCTGCAGCCCTACAAGCCTTGGCGTTATCTGCACTCCTCCAATTGTGCCTCTCAGAGCATCCCTGATTTGAATCTCTCCACCAAGGGCAGTTCTGCTGGAAGGTGCCAAGGCTCAAAACCCTGAAATCTTTCCCCTAAATCTCTCTGGTTCTTTATCTTTTTTTCCTCCTTTTAAAATTCTCCTCATTACCTACCTCTTTAAGCTATTGGTCATCTATCCTAATATCCCCTAACATAACGAGTTCTAGTTTTATCCAGCATCTTGGGATTTTTCATTAGATTAAATGAACTGTATAAACAAATGCATAAATACAACATTTCATGTAACTGATCTAACTCCAACAATTGCGGAGCAAACTTTCCAAGTTGCCCAAAGCGACTGAGTTGTTCATCTGGCTTGAGTGTAAAGTCAACTTCAATTGTGTTTCATTGAAGTTCTGAACAAAACTCATCGTAGTAAAAATGGACTTTGTACTTTTATTGTGAGAAGAAATGAGACAGATGAAAAGAATGTGTGGGCTAGGTTAAATATGTGGGCCACCTGTTGGAGAATCATCATAATAACTAACCAGAAGAATGGTTGTGCAACACTTATTTTATATAAAGCAGTAATAAGTAATAAACTACTATGAATCATCTATATTCAGAATTATTTTGACAACCCAAAATTTGTCTTTCATGAGTCTATTCCAGGAAATAAAAGGCTTTCTTTTAACACAGGGTAGGATAAGCTGGCCAATACACAAGATCTCTGTGCAAATTTTTGTTTTTGGATCTTCGGGGCAAATTAAGCTCATTAAGATTGCAATAAGAAATCTGTTGTATGTACAATTTATATGTACAGGTTTGACCCATTTCCCATTAGGCATAACCCTATAGATTAAAACTGGATGGAATGGCCTGAATCTTCTAAAGACTGGTAATCACCATGGGCTTGACCTTCTGCCCATTATTTTTCACACAATGGCTGACTCTATTTCTGGCCCTATCTTCCAATGCCAGATCTTCTGAAATATGGAAAGTAGTTTAAATAGGAGACAATTTCCTTCTCATTGTTTCACTGGGGAAAACCAAGCCTTGTCCCTTTTTTGACACTGCCTGCCAAAGTTCATTTTGCAAAGTTCATTCACTAAGACACAGAAAAGCTTTTGGACATTCAAATAGCATTTTTGTGTGTTATGAAATGCATATGAATGAGTTAAATGGGTAAAGGGATGCTGGATAAGGTAAGAGAGTAGGGTGGGAGGTGGGTAGGCTGACATAGCAGTAGGATAGGGGAGTAGGGTGGTAAATTGGTAGAACAGGAGGTGGGTAGAATGACAGCTGGCTTGGTGACAAGATGGTAGTGTCTTCTTCTCCTTCTTCTTAGCAAGTTCCTCAGTAACAAGGATGCCTTGCTTCCACTCAAAATTGAGGATTCTAACGTGACAATAGAGTCCAATGCTGGATCCACACGCTATGTTTCAGATGAGACAGGTAGTGTTTGAAGAGATGGATGGATGGGATGCTTGAGTTTTCATACATTTCTTCTGCTATTTGTATTTGGCCTCTGCCTGGGCCCATCAGAGACAATCAAAGTAGTTGACACCTTTACAGATACTCCTTCTCCAGTTTGAATAATCTTAGGCAAGAAAGTTCCCTAAATCGATATTGGATGTTGCATCTTTTCCTGGGATGTTCTGAGCATGTTTCCTCTGTCCTGCTGGTCAGCATTTGCTGTGATAAAACTCAGAGTCTTTTCTTTGCGACTCTCTTGTATCAGGCATGTGGATGATGTAACCCAGCCAATGCAAATGATTGACTAACCAGTATCTTGATGCTGGTGATCCACTGTATTTGTAGGATTTCAAGGAGGCATTGGTGAGGATTTTTCTTTTGAAATTTCAGGAGACTGCTGTTTATTATCTATGGCTTTGATATATGCAGCAGGGCAGGTAGCACTGTTACCCTTAGACCATGAACTTGGAGCCAGGGTCTGTGGTCTTTGTTGCAATACACTCTGTTCCTCAGAGGATGCGTAAGCACACTGGAGAAGATGTTGAGTTTTATTGCCTATGTCTGCTGTCACTGAAAGGTAGCTCCTAAGATGTAAGAATTGATCCACATTGTCCAGCAATCCTTTGCCTGGGTGTTCAGAATTGTCCAAATTGGTTGACACTAGTTTGTTGTGGATCTTTGTAGCTGGTTGTGTCGGGGGACAGGGTGCTGCAGAGGTAATGTTGTGCAGCAGGATCAGGCTAGTAGAGGTCCTTTATCTTCTGGATGATTAACCTAAAGCCCATTCTGTCATGAACCTCCAAAAGTGCATTAATGATGGTTTTGATCTTGGCCTTGGAGTGTGCGCATGTGCAAGCATCGTCGGCATTTTATAGCATGATGATAGGTGTTCAGGTGCTCTTGATTCTGGACTCTGAGGAATTCTGAGGAAAGGTCACCGGAACCGAAACATTAACTCTGTTTTCTCCTTCACAGATGCTGCCAGACCTGCTGAGCTTTTCCAGCAACTTTGTTTATGCTGCTCTCTCTATGTTTCTTGGAATTATCTTGCTGCCAAGATCATGTTCACTGTACTTCACGTATTTCATGATAGAAAGAATCTGCCTGGTGACTCTGGATGAAGTCTTCAACCACTGGAAAGTGACTATTGAGGAAGTTTCTTGCAACGACTTTCCCTGTGGCGGATAGCCTGTGTTGAAAGATGCCTTTTCAACCACATACCAGGCTACGATTGCACTGAGATGATGGTGGGTGTCATTCTGTGGGATGAAGCTGAGGGTCCTCCTGTCAAGGACTATGTTTCCATTAAGGAGATTATTGAAATGCTCCTTTCCATGGATGCTGACTGCCTCCCTGTCTTTGATGAGCACCACCCTATTCTTAGCTCTTCTTTGGTATTTGAGCTGTTGATGTTAGCTGCACTGAAGAATCTACGCACAATACTGCTGCTGGCGAGTTCCTGGATTTTCTGTCCTTTGTTCACCCATTGTCCATTCATTAAATCACTTTTTTTTGCTGGACCTCAGCCTTTATTTCTGCTTTCTTTCCCTTGAATATTGTTGTTCCTTCTGGTTCAGAAGTACCTTGTACTTACGATTTAGTAGCTCCTAGATCTCCTGGTTATTCTCCAGTCTTCATGTTTCCTGGTAGAGAAACGTCAAGTCTCCTCACAGGTCCTGTTTATGCTGGATCTAAGGGGAGGATCAGGCACAGTGGACATTCTGTGTTTCCTATTGGAAGTCACCAGATTGGTGACAGAAATCTTGAGTCTATTGAAATTGAATTTTCTGTGGCAATATATTTGCTGCCATTGCTGATTTTTGGCCAGGCTGATGGAGCTGGTAGAGCAGATTTGTCAATGGTCAGTCCAACCATCATCAGCTCCTGTCAAGGCACAGACATTGGAGACATCCTTGCAATCCCTGCTTTAGGCAATGATCTAGTCAAGCAGTAGCCAATGTCTTGAGCAAGAGTGTTGCCTTGAGGCCTTGTGCTTGTCTTTCTAACAAAATATGTTGTTCACTAAGTCCAGATCATGATCTAGACATTTCATCAGGAAGAAATATTGTTTGCTTTCCCTACACTTTCCTTCACATTCATACCTGTCCAGAGTCTGTGTCACTCCAAAATCTGGGACTGAAATCACCAAAGAGAATTAGTTTGTCTTCCTTTGGATTACAGGAGACAATAACTGATCAAGGCTGGAGGAGAATTGTTCTGGAACCATTCTTGTGAACCTCCTCTAAACCTGCTCCAGGGCCAAAGTATCTTTCCTGAGATATGGAGCCCAAAACCGCGTATAATATTGAAAAACCAGTGAGGGTTCTAATGTGTGCCTTACCTTTCCAGAAAAAGTTGTGTCCTTGTGCTCTGAGCTGACCTTCTCCTGCCCACCATGTCTCACTTAGAACAGCATTGTTGATGTCGATACAAGGAGTTCCCAGGCTATGATAGTGATGTGACATTCAGGTCTGTCGCCACAGGAGTTGTCCATGAAGTTCCTAATGTTTCAGTTCCATAACTTCACAGTGAGGGGTGGGTAGACCCTTGTGCATGTGTTCTTTTAATGTGTGGTGACAATGGTAAACCAGCTACCTCAAGGAATTGGCAGGGCAAGTTCTTTGCCCAATGCAAGCGGAGCCAAGATGATTTGAGATCAGGCTGTGCTGCACAGATGGGGACTAGTGCACACGTATTAACTAACTTCCCCAGGATCCCACAATCCTGCTGCCTGTTGTTTATTGGCATTGAAGTGGATAGGGTGCTTCACATCAAACAAGGCTTGTAAGATTGACAGAGCCTCAATGCCACACTGCAGGCTGAAGAATGCTTCACAAATGGCCAGTCAATATTCTCCCTCTATGCCATCTCCGCTTTTTAATTCCTGATGTCATGTTTTAAGCTCTGGTCTCTGGATCTGCAAAATTCCTTTCCCCTAGTGCTCAAACTGCCTGGTCTTCCTCTCTCTGCATTGTATGGTTAGGGAGGAAGGATGGCAGAGGAGTAGGGTGGCATGCTGGTAGATGGGTAGACAGGGTGGTAGGAGAAAAGAATGGTCAGTACGTGGGGTGGCAGGTGAATAGATGAATAGTTATGTTGGGTTGGGAGGGATTGTCCAGTTACAGACTAGTCATGTTAGGCCAGACGTCTTTTGTGAGGGGGTGAACGGTTGCCTGCATGTTGGGTCATAGGGTCTAGTTGGTGACGTTAGAGGAGAATCCAGGGTGGGGGTGATGGTGAATGTCGGAGATTCAAAGGTGGTGGGGTCCAGTCAGGTCTGGTCTGATCTGGGGAGAATCATGGGGTTGGAGCCAAGGGGTTTGATCAAACATTGAGGCGATTTGAGGCAAAGCAGAAAGTGCTGGAGAAACTCAGGAGTTCTGGCAGCATCTGTAGAGTGAGAAACGGAGTTAATGTTTTCAGTCCAGTGACTCTTTGTCAGGGACAAAAGTAGAAATTGCTCGAAAAGCTCAGCAGGTCTGGCAGCATCTGTGGAGAGAAATCACAGTTAACATTTCGGGTCAAGTGACCCTTTGTTAGAACTGGTTCTAATTAAAAAGTGTACAGTAAATGCTTCTAAGAGTGAATCTGTGTGACTTGGGTCGAAGAACAGAGAAGGAGTTGCTGAAAGATTTTGATGGAACTCCAAACAGTGATAAAAAAAAGTGAGGAAATTTGCAGGCAAAGGTGCACGAAACATAGAATAGTAATATCAGGAAACATTGATTTTCCTAAAAAATCTGGGTCAAGATTGTAGTCGGAGTAGGGAACAAGAGGAACTTCTATTTTGTGTGTCAAAGAACCTACAGTATATCTCCAGTAGAAAGACTTTAGTCACAACCTTTCAATGTCAATGGACACGGGGTAATGCTGGATGCCTGGCAGATTGTGAATGTTATACCACAATTAAAGAAAGGAGAGGAGGATAAACTAGGGAACTAAATGCCAGTCAAGCCAACATCAGTGGTTGAGAAGTTTGGGAAACCATTACCAAGGATAAATAAACTTTTTTTTTCTAGAATCCTTACAGTGTGGAAACAGACCCTTTGGCCCAACAAATCCACACTGAACCTCAGAGCATCCCACCCAGACCCATCCACCTGATCTACACATTCCTGAACACAGTGAGAAATTTAGCATGGCTAATCCACCTAATCTGAACATCTTTGGACTGTGGGAGGAAACCCACACAGACATGGGGAGAATGTGCAAACTCCACACAAACAGTTGCCTGAGGGCGGGATTGGAACTGGGTCCCTGGTGCTGTGAGGCAGCAGTGCTAACCACTGAGCCACCGTGCCACCCCCTTTCTTTTGGAAAGGGTGAATCAAGGAGAGTCAGCCTGGATTTATTAAACAAATTGTGTCTGACTAAGTTAGTTGAACTCTTGACTGAAGTAATATAGAATGTTTGTCAAATTAGTTCAAAAAAAAGTTGTGTATATGGATATTTGAAAGGCATTTGACAAAGTGCCACGCTTCTTAAGTTGATTGAAGGTCATGGAATTAAAGGTAGTGATGGTGTGGACACAAAATTGGCTCAGTGAAAGGGAGCAGAGTGCATTGTTGGAAGATCGTATTTCAGACATGGAGGTATTGTGAGTCAATGATCAAGGATTAATTTTGGATCTAGTATTCTAAACAATTATCGTAAGGACCTAGCTTATGTAGGGGGCAGTATTAGGAAGTTTTCAGATTTTGCTGAAATTTTGCAAACAGTGATCAGAAGAGTTATGGGCTTCAGTCTAATATAGATGGTGAAACAGGCAGGGCAGAAACACGACTGATGGAATTCATTGTGGAGAAATGGGAGATGGTGCATTTTGGAAGAATTTAATATGTAAAGACAGTACACTATAAATGGCATAATTTTGAAAAGAGTTGGTGAGCAGAAAGGGTTTTTATCCAAATTCTAATGTTACAAGACCAATTGATAATCTGGCTGAAATGGCATATGAGTAAGAGCCGAAAGAATTGCGGATGCTGTAAATCAGGAACAGAAACCAAAATTGCTGGTAAAGCTCAGCAGGCCTGGCAGCATCTGTGGAGAGAAATCATAGTTAATGTTTTGGGTCTGTGGAAGGGTCACTCAAACCAAAATGTTAACTCTGATTTCTCTCCACAGATGCTCCCAGACCTGTCGGCACATGAGTAAGCGGATTTGTAAATGGAGATGAAGAATATAAAAGCAAAGAGATCATATTTGAACTTTATAAATCATTAATGACATATTTTGTGCCATTTCATGCCAAGTGATAAATTTGTTTTACAGAATGTTTCACTGGGAATGCCATTTTTGTACAAACAACCAGAACAGGAAGAGAACTTCCATCCAACAACCCAGATGGAATTTGAATTCATGGTCTTGAGGAAAAGAGCAGTGTTAATCCATCAGGTTGTCCAATCCCTATCATTGCTTGTTTTACACTCTGATGTTTAGTTTCATTTTCAATTTCCCTTGAGGCTGTTTCTGATTGAGAATAGTTAATAGAACCACTAGGAGGAGCTGAAATGCTGTCATTAACAAGAATTGTGAGTTCCTATACATGTTGTATTGTTAACTGAATTGTCTACATTTTAAATGATCTCTCTTTATGAGCTGTCCTGTTGATAACTGTATAATAGGAGCTACCTGAAGATGTTTTCTCGACAGTTTGAAAGCTATCACCATTTCCATTAACAAGTGGGATAAGGCAACCTCCTGGAATAGTTTAGGATAGGTTTCAAAACGTAGTATGATACAGTTTTTACAGAATGAAATAAATGTATGAAGGCTAGTCCCACCATTTGTACAATTTCCACATGCTTCCAACTTCTGTCAGTGATGCAATTAACTTAATTTTTAGCTGACATACACAAAGAGAAAACTAGAAAAAGATTGAACCTTCACTTTTGCACCTAAGTGTGAATTTCCATTACCAGCTCTTTAACCTCCAAAAGTAACTGATAACTTAAAGGGCAGTTTTTCAGTTACCTACACTAATAGAAAATCTCTGCAATGAAAGAGCAGCCTGAAAAATCCTAGGAGGAGCCTTATATCTATTCTGTGCCAGTTCATTATGACTAGATTATACTGAGATCGCAAAATACTCTGATGATGTGAGAACTTCATCAAGTTGTAAACAAGTACTAAAATTTGCTTTGCTCATTTTTTCCTGTCATTTTCCAAGGTAACATCTAGCCTGCACATCCCTGGACACCATGGTCAATTTAACATGGCCAGTCCACCTAATCTGCACATCTTTGGACCGTGGGAGGAAACCAGAACACGTGGAGGGAAATTCATGCAAACAGTGCAAACTCAACACAGACAGTCACCCAAGGCTGGAATTTAACCCGGTTTCCTGGTGCTGTGAGGCAGCAGTGCTAACCACTGAACTAGCATGCCATCTTTAGGAATGCTCCAGGCAGCCGGTGATTGAGGGGGTCATTCAACCTGACATCATGCTTCTGTTTCTGGCTACCTCTCTGCCTGGGTCTTCCTGGAATAGAAGCACGCAGTGTCCACCTGAACCCTGGAGGTCTCTTTAACTGGTGGGCACCTGAGAAGGTTGAAAACGGGTGACTGGATTCCATCATTATGATTAGATTTAAGTTTTTTTGAATTGTTTAAGCTTTAATTACAGTAGGTTAGTGTTGCTCCTTTCAATTAGTTATTTACAGTTATTTCAAAAGATTTCTGTTGAAATTTCCAGTGAGGTTCTATTGATTAACCATAAACTGTGTGTGAACAGGGAAGAATGCAAAATCTAAATGATTTTTTTAGTTCATGAACAGTCTTGATTAAAAAAAACATGCATAGCATAAAAGTGTTTCTCTTCTGTATTTCACTTATATCAAACAAAACTATGGTAACCATTTACTCCTGGGCAAGGTTCAATAATTATGGCACTTTATTGCTGTCACTCTCGATACAAGGTCCATCTTTTTCACCATTTCCGGATAAGTGCAACATTCACGGGGCAAGCCAACTGCCTAGTCAGACAGTAGAAACTGAGGTTGATTTTGTTTCGCGAAAAATTGTGATAGAAGACATTTAAATTTAAACACATTTTGATTTACAATTATTTTGTATGTAACTTAGGCAATAATAGCTCAAGAAAATGCCATCTCTAAGGAAGAAGTTAATGTTTCTCGCAGGATTTCCTGTCAGTTTGGGAACTTGCGTGCTAATATCTGCAATATTGGCAACTGATTCATGGGTTGACACTGTAGTAAACTGCAAGAATGAAAGTGGTGATGCAGTTGGAGAAATGAACCTCAAGTATGGAAAACAGGATGAAATGTGCTTTTCTTTATCATAAAGCAAATTCACAAAGTATATTAGATTTACATGGAGTCATAGAGTCATATAGCATGGAAATAGATCCTTCAGTCCAACCCTTCATGCCAAACATAATCCCAAACTAAACTAGTCCCACCTGCTTGCTCCTGGCCCAAACCTTTCCTATGCATGTACTTATCCAAATGCCTGTTAAACGTTGTAATTGTACCCAGATCCACCACTTTCTCAGGAAGTTAATTCCATTCGTGAACCGCCCTCTGTGTATAAAAAATTGTCTCATGTCTTTTTTAAATCTCTCCCCTCTCACCTTAAAAATGTGCCCCCTGGTCTTGAAATTCTCCATCCCAGGAAAAGACAACTACCATTAACCTTGTCTATACTTCTCATTATTTTATAATTTTTTATAAGGTCACTTCACAACCTCCTATGCTCCAGTGAAAAAAGTCCCAGCTTATCCAGCCTTTCTTTATAACTCAAACCTTCCACAACCAGCAACATCCTGGTAAGGCTCTTCTGAACGCTCTGCAGCTTAATAATATGTGGAAACACAGTAGGCATTTGATCCCTTAGTAACGGTACTAGTCTTTTTCACCCTATTTTCTAGAATATGTGATTGATAATAATGTAATGCTCCTTGAAAAAGCATTTCTGTTATTCCTCCATTAAATATGAAATAAGATTAAATTTAATAACCATGTGCTTTAGAATTAGGGATTTAATCAATTAGACCCCAGCAAATACAATACAACAAACATGTTGCAGGTTGCTTTTGATTTTTTTAATCGTTTTTATGACCTACTAGACAAATTATAAAAAAACACATTCCACTAATTCAGTTGAGGTAGATATAAGATTACTTTTTCATTTTAGTCATTGAATCCTCTGCTTTATAACTTGGTTACAAACAACAAATTATATTTCCAATAACTAAGTCCACTGAGATGAATTCTTGTTTTTTGTTGCATGTAATTTGTGCTGTAAGCCAACATTCTGTGAAAATGTTAATGGTTAAGAAACAGAGTTCTAAGCGTTTGCTACACTTGACTGTTCCAAAATATTAATTACATCCAATTTTGCCGAGCTATAGATACAGGGCTTGTTGCAAAATTTTCAATAGGTTACTCAGGGCATTCTGGGCATCACTAAAGAGGCATTTAAAGATGACAGGCACTGAAACTGGATGTCAGAATGTGTGTGTGTAGAGAGAGAGAAGCAGATTCCATATTAGACAGGATTGTTGTTAGCTGTGCTGCTAAAAGCAACTGATCTACAAGGGTTCTGTGTAGTTGGAACTCAGGGATGCCTTAGAGCAGTTGAATAGCTCTGTGTGATGAATGCTCAGGGAAGTCATAGGAGCAGTGAAGGGTTTTAAAGAAGTTGGTACACAATTAGTAGTTTAGTAAAACAGTGAGTGGGATTTGAAAATGTACAATAAGCAGTTTTCGCTTTCAGAAACTACACAGTATTAGGGATGAGGAAAAATTCAAGGGCAGTACTGGCTTAATGGAGCTTGCTGTTTGTGAAAAGTGAAATTGCATTTATGAGTGAATGCTGAAAAGCAGTCTCCAACAATCCAAGGGAGCACAGCCCCAGGAAAGGAAGGTGAGTCACCAGAGTTTAAGCAGTCATTGAAGCAGTTCATTATGAGCAGCCTTAGAGGGAATTTCAAGTGAAGAATTGCGATCCATTGTGAAATTTTATTGAGATCTGGTAATGTCTGGGAAGGAGCAGATCTCTGAGAAGTCTGTGGGATCTATTTGATTGCATTAGCTATTTCTTATGTTTTGCTTTTTTGTAACCATATTTGGCTCAATTTATATGATTTAATATAAATGATATGGATGAAGGAATTGACAGTATGGTAGCTAAATTTACCAATGACACAAAGATAGGTCGGAAAATGACAAAGTTGATAAAATATTATAGATAGGTTAAGTGAGTGGACAAACATCTGGCAGATAGTATATAATGTGGGAAATTAGGAAATAGTCCATTTTGGAAAAATGGATTTAAAAAAACATATTATCTAAGTGAGAGGTTGCAAAGCTCTGAGGTGCAGAGAGACCTAGATGTCCTGGTTAATGAATCACTGAAGGTTGAGGTACAGCAAGTAATCGGGAAAACTAATAGAATGTGATGGTTTGTTGCGAAGGGAATTGAATGCAAGTAGGGAGATTATGCTTTAGTAATACAGGACATTGGTGAGACTGCATCTGGAACACTGTGATCACTGTATTTGCAGAAGGATGTTATTGCATTGGAAACAGTTCAGAGAAGGTTTACTGGGCTAGTACCTGGAATGAGCGATCGCCTTATGAGGAAAGGTTAGACAAGCTCGGCCTGTATCCTCATGAGTTTAGAAGAGTCAGAGGTGTCTTAATTGCTTAACTGAGTGGATGTCGGAAGGACGTTTCCTCTTGGGGGAGAATCTGGAACTTGGGGTCTTAGTTTAAAAATAAGGAGTCACCCATTTCAAATAGAGATGAGGCAACATTTGTTTCTTTCTCTTAGAGG
The DNA here is from genome assembly GCF_021869965.1 of Rhincodon typus. NCBI lineage: Eukaryota > Metazoa > Chordata > Chondrichthyes > Orectolobiformes > Rhincodontidae > Rhincodon > Rhincodon typus. Next base: position 12,658 of record NW_025966886.1, on the reverse strand, counting down.
GTTGTGAACCTTTGGAATTCCCTTCCTCAAAATGTAGTGGATGCAGAATCTTTAATTCTTTTCAAATGTAGAATTGAAGTTAAAATCAGATGAGATATGATCCTATTGAATTGCAGAACAGGCTCAAAGAGCTGACTGGCCACCTCTTGTGCCTTGTTTCTATATTAAGTCTGAAATGTTAGAATATAAACCATACCTATCTTTGCACAGAGATAGTAGGAACTGCAGATGCTGGAGAATCTGAGATAACAAGGTGTAGAGTTGCATGAATTCTGAAGAAGGGTCTCGGCCCGAAATGTCAGCCTTCCTGCTCCTCTGATGCTGCTTGGCCTGCTGTGTTCATCCAGCTCTACACCTTGTTATTCCTATCTTTGCACAGTCTGAGTACTTTTTTGGCAATAACCTTTGCATTTTTGTTTGAATAAGTTTTATTTGTAAAAAGCTGGTTATTATTTGTTGACAAACCTGACTGAATTCTTTTCTAAAACTAAACCAGATATAGTCTAAACTCCATATAATTGGCTCAAATTTAAAAGCTGTTATGACCAGTGAAGAGTGGGTCTCAAAAAGAGCCAGTATACCAATCCAACCTCAGTCATAATAGGTCTAATTCTGCACCAAATCTCAGAGCAGGAACATGCATCACAAGATTGTTTCAATTGTTTTAAATAACAGCTAATTAACTGCAGATCAAATAAGCTAATTAACAAAATAATAGCTATCTCAAGGTAGCAGTTACAAAGTATTTCATTGTTGAAGGAAGGATTATAAGCAGCTAAATATTTTAAATTTCACTTGTTTAATGCCTTCAGGCAAACTGTAATTGTGTAGAACTCTTCAAAAATTGCAGAAAGTGAATGATTGTTTTCATGAGTTTTGTGTTGCAAGATATTGAACATAACATCTGCCTCCTATTGTGTGCGTTTCTTTCAGTTTTGGAATGTTTTTAAAATGCAAACACTGCAAGAGTTATCCACATCCTAGTTATCCGATTCATTGTGCTTGGACTGTTGTTTACACTGCTAAGTGCCATAGTCACCTTGTACAATAGCATCAGTAATCCATATGAGAACATCTGTGGGCCAGTCAGTGTTTACACCTGTAGCTCCATAAGTTGTAAGTATAAATTGCTCAATTGGTAATTGAATTTTTTTCAACATTATTTGAATTGCTGGTTTGCTATTTCAAATACATTTAAATAAACTCCAGTATTTGATGTTTAATTTTGGTAATAAAGCAGTCAGTCACACAGTCTAATATTTTATTATTTTGTCTTCTGTTGAAGACTGTAACGCATCAGGATGGACACCTGGATAGCTTTACACTGCAAAGTTTGTTCTTCTTCTTTGAGTACAAATTAATGGAGTACTTTTTATTGATGGGTATTCATCTATGAAAACTTCCCTTAAAACACTTCTGAGGAGAGGAAGTTGGAGCTGGTTGCCAGAAAATTTATGCTGCCAAAGCACATAATTTTAATGAAATTGTTTTATAAAGATCACGCAAGAAGGAACTTAGATTTACATGGCATTGTCCACTCCATCAAAATGTCCTACTGAAGTACTCTCTATTTTTGAAATGCAGTCCCTTGCAACACAGGGAGATGAAATGGCCTGTAGGGTCAAATTGCTGCAGATGCTGGGATCTATACAAAAAACAAAAAATGCTGGAAATCACAGCGGGCCAGGCATCATCCATGGAGAGAGAGCAAGCTAATGTTTCGAGTCTAGATGACTGTTTATCGCAGCCTGTGAGGTCTGATGAACAGTCATCTAGACTTGAAAACATTAGCTTACTCTATCTCTATGGATGCTGCCTGACCCGCTGTGATTTCCAGCATTTTTTGTTTTCAGTTCAGAGATGAAACAGCCAATTTGCAGTGAGATAAGTGACAAATTCAATGGCTTTATTAATAGAATTGCTTCAAGATAAATGTTCATCAGGAAAATGGTAAAATTCACAGAATCACTACAGTGTGGAAACAGGCCCTTCAGCCCAACAAGTCTGCACCAATCCTCAGAGCATCCCACCCAAACCCATCTCCTTGTAATCCACCTAACCTACACATCCTTGAACACAATGGGCAATTTAGCATGGCCAATCCACCTAGCCTGCACATCTTTGGACTGCAGGAGAAAACTGGACCACCCAGAGGAAACCCATGCAGACATGGGGAGAATGTGCAAACTCCACACAGACAGTCACCCGAGGCTGGGATTGAACCCGGCTCCCGGGTGCTGTGAGGCAGCAGTGCTAACCATTGAGCCACCGTGCCGCCCTTTAAAAGGCCAATGATGGACACTTTGGCTCCAAAATTAGCAACCAGTACGCCGCTACCCCTTAGCTCTTTTTTGAACAATACCTGTCATATCCACCTAAGAGCCAGAAAGGACTTCTGTTCAACATTTTGTTTGAAAAACAACACCTCTGACAATGCACCACTCCCTTGGAAGTATCAGTTGAGATTTTGTGCTCAAGTCACTAGACTGGGACTTGATAAAGTGATGATCATTTGATTCAAACTGAAAGTGCCACCAGTAATCTACTGGTTTGATCTTCAATCTAAAAAGCATCACTGTTTGCAAGCGATCTAATCCACACATGTACAAATATTACAGAAAAGATTATCTAACAAATTTTCAGTTATATTGATGTCCCTTCCAAGCTGTAATTTAAAACTGAAGAGCAGTCTGGATGATCAATGCATGAGTTCAAATAATAAAATTTCACTAAAATCCTCAAATCGGAATGGAAAACTTGTGTAGAAATGCAAGTATATTATTGTTGTTAATTGCAATGTCATTTTGAAATAAATATTTGTTTTCTTCTTAAATCTCAATTTTGAAAATACTTCCATTAGCTCCTGAGATAGTAGGAACTGCCGATGCTGGAGAATCTGAGACAATAAGGTGTAGAGCTGGATGAACACAGCAGGCCAAGCAGCATCAGAGGAGCAGTGAAGCTGACGTTTCGGGTTTAGGCCCTTCTTCAGAAATGGGGGAGGGTAAGGGGATTCTGAAATAAATAGGGAGAGAGGGAGAGGCGGATAAAGGAGCAGATAGGTGGAGAGGAGACAGACAGGTCAAAGAGGCGGGGTTGGAGCCAGTAAAGTGAGTGTAGGAGTGTAGATGGGGAGTTAGGGAGGAGATATGTCAGCCCAGGGAGGATGGCCAGGTCAAGGGGGCAGGATGAGACTAGTAGGTAGGAGATGGGGATGGGGCTTGAGGTGGGAGGAGTGGATAGGTGGGAGGAAGGACAGGTTAGGGAGGCGGGGACGAGCTGGGCTGGTTTTGGGATGCGGTTGGGGGAGGGGAGATTTTGAAGCTTGTGAAGTCCACATTAATACCATTGGGCTGCAGGGTTCCCAAGCAGAATATGAGATGCTGTTCCTGCAACCTTCGGGTGGCATCATTGTGGCACTGCAGGAGGCCCAGGATGTACATGTCATCCAAGGAGTGGGAAGGGGAGTTGAAATGGTTCGCAACTGGGAGGTGCAGTCGTTTGTCGTGAACCGAGCGTAGGTGTTCCGCAAAGCAGTCCCCAAGCCTCTGCTTGGTTTCCCCGATGTAGAGGAGACCACAACGGGATACAGTATACCACATTAGCAGATGTGCAGGTGAACATCTGTTTGATGTGTAAGGTCTTCTTGGGGCCTGGGATGGGGGTGAGGGGGGAGGTGTAGGGGCAGGTGCAGCACTTCCTGCGGTTGCAGGGAAAGTGCCGGGTGAAGTGGGGCTGGTGGGGAGTGTGGAGCGGACAAGGGAGTCACGGAGAGAGTGGTCCCTCCGGAAAGCAGATAAGGGTGGGGAGGGCAAAATGTCTTTGGTAGTGGGGTCAGATTGATGTGTTTTAACCAAATTTCTATGGGAAACCAAGAATGATCAAGCAACATGTTTCAAACATTCATCCAATACTTCTCCTAACTAATCACCAATAGGTGTGCAACAGCAAGACTTGTTTCCTTCTTCACCTCTCTCCGTGGAGAACTGATTGGACTCTGTCCTGTATCTCCCTCCAATGAAAATGCTTAAATTCAGTTTGTTTCCAGCTTTCTAATACCATCCAAAGTCCAATGTGACAACAATAAATCAAATCAAAAAAGTATTTACTGCTGCATGATCATCATTCTCCATGTAAGTTGACTACTGAATATCCAAATACATTTTGCAGTCTGATTTTAACTCTGTCCCATTGGATGGGCTTTGAAGTGGTTTCAGATGTCATCATTGATGTCATTCTTCTGCACATTGACTGGAAATACCATTCTACAAGCATAATTATAAATCCCTTCCTCTTAATGTCAGGCTATAAAAGTATCAGCTTTTTAATTGTAAATTCAAACAGCATGGTGATGGCCACTGTTCATTTTGTTGCATTATTGTCTTTGAGTCACAAGATTTTGGATCTAAGTTTAATTCTAGACACTCAATATCAAAAATGAACACGGATAATTTTGTGTAGTACTAAGAGAATGCTACATTGTTGTGGTACCACTTTTTAATTTAAATGATAAACATAGGTCCTGTTTGCTTTCTCAGGTGAATGTACAAGTTCCCACAGCAAAGATACATCTGAAACAGTTTGTCTGACCGTTACCAATTGCTATGCTGTACCCAAATTAACTCCAATCTTCCTACATTACAACAATGGTTGTTCTTCAAAACTTTTTAAGGTATTGTCACTGGACTAATAATCCAGAGAGCCAGATAAATGGTGGGATCATAAGTTTACTGATCTTATTCAGTCTGGCTCTGAACTACGCTTTCAAATGGCCAAGCAAGCCACTCAGTTTGAGAGCAATTATGTATTGGCAACAAATTGCTGGCCTTTCCAGTGATAGCCACTTTCCATAAAAGAATAGAGAAAAATAAATAAAATGTGCTTTGGGATTTCCTCAGGTTATGAAAAGTGCAATATAATTGTAAGTCTTTCGTAATGCAGGTGTCCACAAGATGGCGATATAAAAATGAAAGACCAGAGACTGATACATAATTAAATGGTTTCTATATATTAATATTTTTCTCATGAGCATATTCATTTCTTGCTGAGGCATAATTTGTTGCACTTTCCAGTCCCCTACCCAAGAGGCCATTAGCGACCCGAGAGTTTCAGTAAACCATGAAGGATACATTGCGATTGAGATGATTTCTGGCTTACCACATAAAATGTGCACAGCTACACTTTCACTAGGAGTAGGATTTCTAGCTCATTTGCTTGCTGTAACCCATTAGTGCTGAGCACCTGCTGCCAAAGCTGAGATCAGCTAATCCAACAAGCTTTGAACTTGGCACTTTCCTGATCTGAATGGTTTAATCATTGGTAAGATAAGTTTCTGACCCGACAATCACTTGTTGTCATTGCTAGACAAACACAATTAATGATATATTCTATTATTAAGTGTTTCTCTAGAGCAGACACAACATAATTTCATACTTTGCTGAAAACCTTAGATCATAGAATCACACAGCGCAAATGACGACGTTTTAGCACATTTTGTGCTGTTGGATGAGGTGTGAAGGAGCTATACAATTAGTCCCAGACTTCTACAATTACCAGGAAACCAATTATTTTTATTTATATGTCCAAATCCCTTTAGAAAATTAAGACTGAATGTCCTGTGACTTGTACACTGCTCATTGCTGGGAGAATGTGAAGAAAATATAACCTGAAATGTAATGTAGGCTGCTGTTCCCAAATAGTATTGACAGTATTGTTTGACTATTAAAAATGTGTTTAATTTCAGAATTGTGTATGTAACTTGCTTATCAATTCAAGAGTAAGAGATTAGTATATTTTAACTCTGACGTTGATCGAATTTATTAGCTAAGGATATTAAAGGATGCTGGGTGAAGGTTGTTGTATGGAGTTGGATCACAAATCAACCATGATCTCCTCAAGTGTCGAGAGGCTATATGGCCTGGCCTTGACCTTATGTTCTTGTGATGTTTTTGTATCTTTTATTTGATGATATGTGCTATGCTGTTGTACACCTTCATGTAAAGAATCTTTGGTAAAGCGCAGAATGCAGAGATGTTCCCAACTGTGCACTCTCAGGTGACTGAAAGATTATGTGTAAAATAAATTAATGAAATAAAAGTGACATTTAACAAAAAAAAATCATTATTTGATCCTTTAAGGTCTGTTTCATAGATCCTTATAATCATTTTTATCTACAAACTGCTAATGCTTGTGAGAAGCCAGTACAGAATGATGGGTCTGTACCATAAAATTCCATGATAACTGCCTTAGATAGCCATTCACTACTGCTCAGCTAGAGTTTGCTCTTTTTGTTCCACTGTTATCTTGCAGAATGATCTGGCTGTAATCTTTATTTTAGTGGCATTATAGTAGTGCCAAACAAGCACTGAAACAAGTACTAACTCATATTTCTTTAAACTGTAAAGCTTTCATTTAGTGAAAATATTACATTTGGTGGCTGTGGCTTAAATGGCAATTCCTCTTTGGGGAGGTAACAAGGCAGTTCAACAAAGTACGTGATCTATTTGGATTTCCAGAAGCCTTTGACAAGGTTCCGCAGAGGATGCTACTAAATAAGAGAAGAACCCATGGTGTTAGGCGCAAGGTACTGGCATGGATAGAGGTTTGGCTTACTGGCCGAAGGCAGAGCGTGGCGATAAAAGGGTCTTTTTCAGGATGGCAGCCAGTGACTAGTGGATTTCCACAGGGGTTCATATTGGGATCACAACTATTCAGGTTATACATTAATGACCTGTATGAAGGAGCTGAGGGCATTGTTGCTAAGTTTGCAAATGACGCAAAGAAAGATGGAGAGACAGGTAGTGTTGAAGAAGCGGGTAGGCTGCAGAAGGACTTGGCCAGGTTTGGAGAGTGGGCAAAAGAAGCACAGACTATTTTCTAAATGGGGAAAGGTGTCAGAAATCTGAAGCACAAAGGGATTTGGAAACCTCAATTCAGGATGCTGTTAAGGTTAACATACAGGTTCAGTTGGCAGTTCGCAAGAAAAATGCAATATTTGCGTTCATTTCAAGAGGGCCAGAATACAAGAGCAGAAATGTACTGCTGAGGTTGTACAAGTCTCTGGTCAGACTGTATTTGGAATATTGTAATTAATTTTGAGCCCCATATTTAAGAAAAGATGTGCTGGCATGAGAGGGCTCCAGAGGAGTTTTACAGGAATGACCCAGGGGATGAAGAGCTTAACATACGAGGATCAGTTGAGGTCTCTGAACCTGTACTCCATGGAGTTTAGAAGAATGAGGAGGTTGAAATGTACAGTATACTGAGTGGCTTGGATTTAGACTGGATGTGGGGAAGATCTTCCTTCTGGTAAGAGAGACTAGGACCCGGGGCACAGCCTCCGAGTGAAGGGACATCCCTTTAGAACTGAGATGAAGAGGGATTTCTTCAGCCAGAGAGTGGTTAATCTGTAGAATTCTTCGTTGCAGAGGACAGTGGAGGCCAAACCATTAAGACAAAGATAGATAAGTTCTTGATTGCTAAGGGGATCAAATGTTACGGGAAGAAGGGAGGAGAATGGAGTTCAGAAACATATCGGTGATGATCAGCCAAGGTGGAGCAGATTTGCTGGGCTGAATGGATAATTCTGGTTCTATATCTTGTGGTCTTAAGGTCTCATCTAAAGTCTGATAAAAGTGTGCCTAGCTGTATTTGTAAAGATAATGATTATTGTTTGTGACAGAACTTGTTTTACAGTTTATTTCAAACTCCTGCTCAAAGGGATCTAGCAAATCCAAAGAAACATAAACTTCAGTCCTTTATCCACATTAAATTTGGAACTTTTATCAGTAGTGCTTCAGTAAAAATGTCTTGCACAGAGAGTGACGTACCGATAACATACTGACACTGTCATTGCATAAATAGGCTCTCAAGGTTTGTGTAAGTTTTCCAATGATGCATGCTCATAAATTACAGTGGAGTGATTCATTGTGCATTAACCTTTCATCTTTCAAGCACTTTGCAGAGATGTCAGCTCTTAATTTCAATGAGACAGTAGTGATAATGTACATTTCACTCACCATGATGCAGGAATATATTTGCATTATTTTGTATTTTACAGGCTCAAGTCTTCCAGGTATATAGAAATTCACATTTTAACGTAATCTGGGAAGACTTTCAGATTTCTGTGCTGTGTGTCAACACCTTGGGACCATTGTTTCTATGTTAAAGACACTACAAATGTGAGAGTTAATCTCGTTGTTAGAGTGGAAGTTTTGAGGTGTTGCTGTTCTTTGAGCTTGGATATCAAAGGAGGCTTCAATCTAAGAGATAGCAAGAACTGCAGATGCTGGAGACAGAGATAACCAAGTGTGGAGCTGGAGAAACACAGCAGGCCAGGCAGCAACAGAGGAGCAGAAAAGCTGATGTTTTGGGTTAGGACCCTTCTTCAGAAATGGGGAAGGGAGGGGAGCTCAGAAATAAATAGAGAGAGGAGGGGTGGGGCTGGGGAAGGTAGGTGGAATGGTGATAGGTGAGTGCATGTAGGCAGTGATCGGGATTGGTCAGTGAGGCGGGAGGGGTGGATAGGTTGGAGAGAAGATGGACAGATAATGTCAGGTCAAGGAGGTGGGGATGACAGCGAGGGTTGGACATGGGATGAGGCCAGGGGATGGTGAGATTTTAAAACTGGTGAATTTCATGTTTAGGTCATTGGGCTGTAGGCTCCTGAGGCAGAATATGAGGTGCTGCCACCCGCCCCTCCAGTTTGCGGGTGGCGTCTTGTGACACTGGAGGACACCCAGGATGGACATGTCACCCAGGGAGTGGGAGGGGGAGTTAAAATGTTTTGCGATCGGAAGGTGTTGTTTGTCGCATACAGAATGCAGATGCTCTACAAAATGGTCTCCGAGCCTTCGCTTGGTCTCACCGATGTAGAGGAGGCCACATCGGGTGCAGTAGACCAAATTGATAGATGTACAGGTGAACCCATATTTGATGTTGAAGGTTTGTTTTGCCTTGAATGGAGGTGAGGGGGGAGGAATAGGGGCAGGTGTAGCACATCCTGCGGTTGCAGGGAAAGGTGCTGGGTGGGGTGGGGCTAGTGGGGAGTGTGGAGCAGACAAGGGAGTCGCAGGGAGAGCGTACCCTACGAAAGGCAGATAGGTGTGGGGAGGGAAATATATCTTTGGTTGTGGGGTCAGATTGCAGGTGGTGGAAGTGGCAGAGAATAATAGGTTGGATGCGGAGGTTGGTGGGGTGATATGTGAGGACAAGGGGGATTCTGTCTTTATTTTTGTTTTTGTTGGGGGGGAGGCAATGTGAGGGCAGAGGTGTGGGAGATGCAAGATGACAGAACAGACACCTATCCGCCCCTCCCATCCCACAGACCAATCCCCACCACTCCTAATCTGTACTCACCTATCACCATCCCACCTACCTTCCCCAAACCCACCCCTCCTCTCTCTATTTATTTCTGAGCTCCCTTCCCCCTCCCCATTTCTGAAGAAGGGTCCTGATCCAAAACGTCAGCTTTCCTGCTCCTCTGATGCTGCCTGGCCTGCTGTGTTCCTCCAGCTCCACACTTTGTTATCTCTAGGCTTCAATCGAGGGCACATGACGACTTCAGGAACAGAGGCCCTTTGTACATTCTGGAGGTAGGTTTTAGTGAACAATCTGTGAGCCATTTAGTCATCTAAATGAACCAGCCCACATCACCGCCTTCAAAAATATAAAAATGGTTTAATAATGGATCCAGTCTGTCTCCTGCTCCACTGCCATTTCCCAGATTCAATAATGCAGCCCACACTTTATTCTTGATAGGCAGCTTGAAGCATTGTCTCCCCCTCCAGCTGAAAATTTCAGGCATGCAACTTAATTTTTTTCAATTACAGTATATAAGCTCATAAAAAATTAGAGTAACAGAAATGATCTATCTTAGGGACAGAGTCTTTGAAAATCAGCTTCAAACCTTCAAATGTATACGCATTGCAATTACAAATGATATTATATGATATTCACTTTAGTTAAAGAAAATTGAATTAACATATTTGAAATTGTTTCCAGGAGATGACTCATTGGCAACTTTGTATGTTTCTGTTATCAAATTTTGTAAAACCTGTGAGAACACTTTCACAATAACATTCACACAGTATCTGGAATGTTAACCATTGAAGTCACTAAGACTTTCTTGTGCGTATTCAGTTCTTCTAAGATTTAAGGTGCTCTTTAAAGTAGAGGAAAGGGAAGAGTAGAGAAGAAAATCAAAACCAAAGGCTGGAATTTCATTGTCAAGGCTGGTGGTGAGCGTTAGGAAGTTTTCTGGCTCGATGGATCTGCCTCAGGGGTAAAAACATGTGAAGATGGGATTTTCATTCAGGGATGAATAAGAGAAGTTGGACACACTGCCACTGGAAAGTGTTTGGAGGCAGCGCCAGGAACTAAAACAGCCACCTTGGTGCTCTGTGATTTCATCCAGTTATGATAAAATTAATAAGATATCTAGCCCTTATTCCTCACCTTTCCTCACACATCCACATTCTCCTGATGGAGAAGAGCATGAGAAAAAAAAATAAAAGAACACAAGTTATTCACTCATAAATTTTCTATTTTAAGAAAACTTCCAAGAATGCATCATGAGACCTGGCTGAGAGGTCAGTCATCCATTTGAGTGTTGAAACAGCTGCAGTTCACAGGAAATATTTGATTCACAGTTCTGGCTCTCTGTTCTATTCTGTCATCTGCACCATATATAGTTAATGAAGATAAAGTGGTTTCAAATGCTTGCAGGTTCTGCTGTTGGTACTTTAAAGGATCTGGGTGATTGATATCTTTATTGTTCTGCAATGGGCAAGGAGTTTTATTTTAATAATGGAAATAGAACATGAGCTTTAATGTGTTTATATTCAGTGTTGGTAAATATTAGATGCACATACTCATCCATAAATTTATATGGTTAGCCCATAATCTCAGCCTGTGTATCTGTAACAGGCAAAAATAGCTGAAATATTCCTGCCAAAATACTGATGTTTATTGATAGCTCTGGTTACTAATTTATAAATTGTCCAACTTTTAGCAGAAAGAGAAATGCTGCAAGTCGCAAATCATCACAAGTTACTGGATGGTATGTACTGCTCCACTGCTAGCCTTGTGAAAACAGTAACTCACTCACTGTGCTTTTCAAGGCATCATTGGATTCATTTGTTAGTTTTCAATAGTATATGCTACAGAACAGTTAGAGCTGGTATGTATCAATAAAAAAAAATCCTGAATGCTATTTCGATTTAGGACCTGCAATTCCAATCAACCTCTTTGGACCAGAAAGTTTTTTGTGGATTCTAATTCTTAAAGCTTGTTCGTTTGTTGTTAGAGACTTTTGAGGATTATTTTTTCCAGAGCATTTCTGGCACTAAAGAGCCTCTGAAACGGCCAAGATTAGAACTTAGCTGCCTGACAGGTTAATCAATGTCTATCATAAGATGACATCTTGGCAAAGACATTGATTTGTATATTGGGAACAGCTGCCCAGGGGATCATCAAGAACCTGAATTGACAAGTTATTTTCCAGTGCTTATTGAAAAAGGTTACACGCAACTTTCTTGGGAACATTTGTATAAAGACAAAAACAAAATACTGAAAATGGTGGAAATGTGAAAATAAAAACAAAATGCTGGAAGTATTCAGCAGGTCAGGCAGAATTCAGAGAATTAAGGGGGCAAATTATTGATCACAGAGGAGGCAAGAAGAAGGCCAAGTGGAAGACCTTAATTGGGTGAGATTCGAAAAATAATGTTTTTCATTATGGCAATAAATTTTATCAATCAAGTCCCCCTTCTTCAAAAGGCTAGTTGTTCTTCTTGCCATCAGATGTCAGGAATTTCATGTGCATACGTTTACAAATCATTAATTGCACAACATGCTGGGATTAGCTTTACCTTCTCTAGTAAAAGGCAAGGTCACTGTAGTCTGACTGGACTGCAGGGCTAGTCTCTCTTTGACCGAGAGTGATGACTGGTAGTGGCTTAACTTAAGGGTCACCATGCCTCAGGTAAATGAGAGGTTGAAAAAGAGTGTCCTTCATGCTGTTGGAATTACTTTGCATTGCAAACCAGCCAGTTGAGCTAGCTGACCCCATTTAAAATACTTGACCCTTCAGATATTTGACTACATAGAGCAAGCATATAGTTGGTGACTTGGTTTTCAGTCTCTGGTTTGGGTAAGTTCTTTGGCTATTCTCCTACTGAAATATTGTAAATGTTTCGTTGTAAGCTCTAGACTGCAGTAACGTTTTAAAAGGAAAACCAGCTACAGCGGGTCCCTGGGCCAACTTAAAACCCAGTTGCAGAAAAAACAATGCAGCAGCTTGTGTTTCTCACAGTGCTACCAGCAAAGGTAACAACTTGTGGACAGTTTAGTGTCAACGTGACAGGGTGGGTGGAAGTGACTGAAGGATATAATGCTGTATCGGTGTCAGAGGGGGTGCTTGTGCCTGCAGTTTACACTCTGTCCCTTCCTGTTCCACACTGGATATCATTGAGCTGCCCTGGAAGTATGGCGAGTGGATATACCATGGCTTTAAACAATGTTAGTGCTGCTGTTTTAGAGCTCAGTGCTTCACCTAATACCAATTCTCCAACACCTTCATTGGCAGGAAGGGCCTAAACCACCAATGCCATTGCTATTGCTGTTTAAAGGGATCATCCTCTATGTACAGGCTAGCTGC
>NW_025966885.1:21699-28750 GCF_021869965.1 Rhincodon typus | reverse complement strand
TGGACACAATATTCCAGAAGAGGCCTCCCGAACGTCCTGTCCAACCTTAACATTTAGAATGAATAGAATCCCTACAGTGTGGAAACAGGCCCTTCAGCCCAGCGAGTCTACACCGATCCTCAGAACATCCCACCCAGACCCATCCTCCTATAACCCACCTAATTTAAACATCCTTGAACACTATGGGCAATTTAGCATGGCCAATCCACCTAACATGCACATCTTTGGACTGTGGGAGGAAACCGGAGCACCCGGAGGAAACCCACGCAGACGTGGGGAGAACGTGCAAACTCCACACAGTCAACCTGAGGCTGGAATCGAACCCAGGTCCCTGGCACTGTGAGGCAGCAGTGCTAACTGCTGAGACACTTTGCCGCCAACATAACATCCTAACTCCGATATTTGAAGGACTGAACAATGAAAGCTAATGTACCAAATGTCTTCTTAACCATCCTGTCTACATGTGACGCAACTTCAAAGAATTATGTACCTGCACCCCTAGGTCCCTGTATTCTCCAACATGATCGAAGGTCCTACCATTAATTGTATAAGCCTAACCCTTGTTTATTGTACCAAAATGCAATACCTCGCATTTACCCAGATTGAACTCCATCAGCCCATTGACCCATTATGATTAAGATCCCTTTGTAATCGTAGAAAACCTACTTCACTGTCGACAATGCCACCAATTGCGGTGTCGTCCACAAACTTAATAGTCATGCCTTCTATATTTTCATCCAAATCATTTCTATAAATGACAGACAAAAGAGGACCCAGAACCGATCCCTGTGGAACACCCCTGGTGACAGGACTCCAGTCCAAAATGGTTTTCTAAACATGTTTAACAAATTCTTCACTACCCAAACATTTAACACTTTGGTAGTGCCAGTCAATGTTTGCAAAATTAAAATCATCTACTATAACAAACTTATTATTCTTACATATATCTGAGATTTCTCAAAATATTTGTTCCTCTGTTTCGCCCTGACTGTTGGGGGGCCTATCAAGGTGATCACAATCCCATCAAGGTGATCATTCATTTGTTCGTATTTCTAATTTCAATGCGTATATTTACACTGGATGAATTTTTTCAGGAATATTTTCTCTAGTTACAACAGTCGTGTTTTCCTTAAATGAAAATGCTGCTCCTGCTCCTCTTTTGCCTCCCTTTCTATCCTTCCTATAGCTGCCTCATACTTCTAAAGTCCTTCCAATATAGACTGAGTCCTCACTGCTATTTTTATGACAAGTCCTTCGTTCCAGTATCATTCTTGTAAACCTACACTGGACCCCCTCCAATGCCAGCACATCCTTCCTTAGATTTAAGGTTCAAAACTGTTCACAATATTCCAAACGCTGTCTGCCCAGAGCTGATACAGCCTCAGCAATACACCTCTGCTCCGTATTCTTGGCCACTTGAAATACATGTTAAAATGGCATTTGACTTCCTAACTGCCAACTGAACCTGCATGTTAACCTTAAGAGAATTCCTGAATTAGGAGCTGCAAGTCCCTTTGCGCTTCAGATTTCTGAAGCCTTTCCCAATTTAGAAAATGATCTATGCACTTATTATTCCTATTTTACTTATGGATCAGGTATTAATCCAGAGATTATTACCTTTTTGGTTGTACTCTTTAATTTAGCCCTGAGCTGCTCATATTACTTCAGCAGAATCTCGTTCCTCTTTTCTATCTAACGCGACTGTTCATCTCTCACTCCAAGTTCCTCTGCAGCCTAGATGAGATATCCTGAACACAGGCACCAAGTAGGCAACACAGCCTTTGGGACTCCCGTTTCTGGTAACAGAGAAGAGCGTCTATTTCCCTGACAATTCTATCCCCAATTACAACTACACTTCTTTTATTTCCCGCCCCCCCACCTCTTGAATGACCCCCTCTACCACAGTGCTGTGGCCAGTTTGCTCATCCTCCCTATAGCTCCCGCTCTCATCCACACAGGGAACAGGAATCTCAAACCTGTTAACAAGATCAAGGTCTGAGGCTCCAACAGCACTCCCTTTGTTTTCCTCTACCTGTCTCACTCCTGGTCACAGATAGTAAGAACTGCCGATGCCAGAGTCAGAGATAACACAACGTGGAGCTGGAGGAACACAGCAGGCCAGGCAACATCAGAGGAACAGAAAAGCTGACGATTCGGGTCGGGACCCTTCTTCAGAAAATCTGTTCCTCCAGCTCCACACTGTGTTATCTCAAGCATTGTCACACCTTTTTTGTTCCTGACAACTGACTGTATTTGAGGTAATTAAGCTGAAGCGTCTGGCTGCCTCCTGAAACAGAGCATCCAGGTAACTCTTCCCCATCTCTGTTGTGTGGCAGTGTTCGGAGCTCAGTCTCCAGCTCATCAATCTGAGCCAGAGTTCCTCAAGCAACCAACACTTGCTGTGAATGTTGTGGCTGGGAACCACAATGGGGTCCATTTGCGCCCAAGTAATGCAGTTACATAACATCGCCTGGACCAGCATCTCTATTTTAATTACTTCGTAATTTGATTTAAAAAAAAATACTGAAACAAAGTCCATTATTGGTGGGGAGAGTAATTGACAACGCTGAAGATGTTGGCATAAGGCAGATATCTTGAGGGATTGTGTGGCCGGCAGAGATTAGAGATGGGAATGATCACTATCATGGAGGGATTAGCAAACAAGGATCAGAATTTTTTTAAAACGTTGCTTTTTCTCAACTGGCAAGTTCTTCAGCTCAGTGAGATCAGGATTAGGAGAACAAGACTCAGTGCAAGTGAGTACACGGACAGCAGACGAGTCCTCATCAAACGTCCTTTCTGCCACCGTAATACTGTCCTTGACTAACAATGCCACACCTCCCCCTCTTTTACCACCTTCCCTGATCTTACTGAAACATCGAAACCCCAGAACCTGCAACAACCATTCCTGTCCCTGCTCTATCCATGTCTCCGAAATGGCCACAACATCGAAGTCCCAGGTACCAACCCATGCTGCAAGTTCACCCACCTTATTCTGGATGCTCCTGGCATTGAAGTAGACACACCTCAAACCACCTTCCTGCCTGCCGGTACACTCCTGCGACCTTGAAACCTTATTTATGACCTCACTACTCTCAACCTCCTGTACACTGGAGCTACAATTCAGGCTCCCACCCCCCTGTTGAATTAGTTTAAACCCTCCCGAAGAGCATTAGCAAATTTCCCCCCCAGGATATTGGTACCCCTCTGGTTCAGGTGTAGACCATCCCGTTTGTAGAGGTCCCACCTACCCCAGAATGAGCTCCAATTATCCAGGTATCTGAATCCCTCCCTCCTGCACCATCCCTGTAGCCACGTGTTCAACTGCTCTCTCTCCCTATTCCTCGCCTCGCTAGCACGTGGCACGGGTAACAAACCAGAGATAACAACTCTGTTTGTTCTAGCTCTAAGCTTCCACCCTAGCTCCTTGAATTTCTGCCTTACGTCCCCATCCCTTTTCCTACCTATGTCGTTGGTGCCTATGTGGACCACGACTTGGGGCTGCTCCCCCTCCCCCTTAAGGATCCCGAAAACACGATCCGAGACATCACGGACCCTGGCACCTGGGAGGCAACACACCAACCGCGAGTCTCTCTCGTTCCCACAGAATCTCCTATCTGTCCCCCTAACTATGGAGTCCCCAATGACTAATGCTCTCCTCCTCTCCCCCCTTCCCTTCTGAGCAACAGGGACAGACGCTGTGCCAGAGACCTGTACCCCATGGCTTACCCCTGGTAAGTCGTCCCCCCCAGCAGTATCCAAAACGGTATACTTGTTTTTGAGGGGAATGGCCACAGGGGATCCCTGCACTGTCTGCCTGTTCCCTTTCCATCCCCTGACTGTAACCCATCTACTTTTTTCCTGTACCTGAGGTGTGACTACCTCCCCGTAACTCCTCTCAATTACCCCCTCAGCCTCCCGAATGATCCGAAGTTCATCCAGCTCCAGCTCCAGTTCCCTAACACGGTTTCCGAGGAGCTGGAGTTGGGTGCACTTCCCGCAGATGAAGTCAGTGGGGACACTAGTGGTGACCCTTACCTCCCACATTCTACAGGAGGAGCATACAACTGCCCTAACATCCATTCCCACTGTTCTGAATTCCCAAACAGACAAATTAAAAAAAAAACTAGTAGCCTTACCAAATCAGCGCCCAGAACCTTTTTTTTTGGTTAGAGGAGGAGGATGGGTGGGAGACACTACCTAGGTAGTGTTTCGGGTAAAGCAACCGCCCAAATATATTACCTCACTTACTCCAAAAATGGAGTCACGCGAGATAAGACTTTTATAATCGAAAAGCTCACCTTCCCAGGCTGCCCTCGTGCTTCCTCCCGGACTCCCGCCGCTGAAACATTTCTACTTTGGATAAAGGTACCTGCCAGTACCCTCTGAGCAAGTTTAACTGAGAAATATAAGTTGCTTGTCCCAACTTCTCAAAGCAGTCTTCCAAACGTGGAATCAAATATGAATCAGACTTTGTAACTGCACGAACTTTGTGATAGTCTACACATAACCAGTGGGTACGAGTTTTGGTACCACTACAATGGGTGAGCTCCAGTCGCTGCAACTCACTTCAATTATGTTGTCTTAGATAATGCATTCAATCTCCTTTTGAACCTGTGCAAACTTTAGAGGGTTAAGTCTATAACGATGTTTCTTAATGGGAGCAGCATTTTTCATCTCTACAACAATCATAATTAGATTAGTATTTCTTAGTTTATTTCAACATATTTCCCCATGTGATAGCAATAATTCTTTCAGGTCATTTTGATTTTCCTCTGGAATCTAAGTCAGTTATTTATCCCAATTTTGAGAACTTCCTCATTATCCAATGTAATCTGATGAATATCCAAATCAGAATCCTTTGAACTTGTCTCTTCACACTGTGTTGTAGCTGGTAATATATGCTCATTTTGCTTTCTTTCCCTATCAAAATACCTTTTGACCATATTCACATGACACACACTGTGAGATTTCTTTCTATCTCACATTCTTATCAGATCATTCACCTCACTGATTTTCCCTTCGATTAGATAAGGCCTACTAAAATTTGCTATTAAAAGTTCACCTACCACTGGAAATAACCTAACTCTTTATTCCCACAGGCAAAATTTCATACATTTGATTTCTTATCTGCTTCATGTTTCATCATATGCTGTGTTACTTTTACATGCTGTCTAGCCAACTCACCCGTTCTAAATTAATATCAATGTTACTCTCACCCAGTGCCCAAAAGCTAATTCAAAAGGACTTAATTGGAGAGATTCATTTCATGCATCCCAAATTGCAATAAGTGAAAACAGAATGCTTTTATCCCAGTCATCTAGGTAGTCTTGACTATAAGCCCTCAACATGGTCTTTAAAGTTTGATGCCACCTTTCTAATGCTCCCTGTGATTCTGCATGGTATGCAATAGATTTGGATTGTTTTGTTCCATGAATTACCACTGTAAAAATTGGCACGTGATCTGATTGTATTTCTGTGGTAGTTGGTATCTAATGACAAAGTTCAGTAACTCTTCCACAATTTTATTAGCCATAGTACTGTATAATGGAATGACCTCTGGAAATCTAGTGGACTCATCTATTATGGTTAACAAATACTGATCACAACTTTTTTGTTTTAGGTAGGGGTTCTACACAATCACTTAAGACCCTTGTAAAGGGTTCCTCAAATGCAGGAATGGATATTAAGGTACTGGTTATATTACTGCCTGAGGTTTTGCTGCAAAGACACGTCTTGCAAAATCAGCCATGATCAAATGGTGGAACAGACTCAATTGGCCAAGTGGCCTACTTCTTCCTCGATATCTTATGGCCTTATGGTCTTAGGGACTCTACCAACAGACCCGAATCCAAAAGTACAGAATAATCGGAGCCTAAAGATCTCTCTTATTCTCGTACAGTGACATTCAAGGATGAAAGACAGTACCCAGACTAATGAAAGCGTTTTTGCATTTTGGTTTACTCCCCAATCACGTCCTATTGGTAATTCATGTGCTCCCAACACTGCTTTTTGTAACCCACCAGCAGTACAAATTGATGAACTATTTGTCATAGGTCATTTCTCATTTGCCTGAACATGTGATAGTCTCCATTTCTTCATCAAGAAGTCATTTTTACGTTAGTGACATTCTGGGATACACTCAGATTCTTCTTCTGTGTACGCTTTTTGATACAGCTGCTTTATTTTTCATCATCCTGTTTTAATTCAATAATTTATTTGACTAAAAATATTTACTTAATCCTCCACCTGTTCTTGTTTACTCTTAAATATTCAGTCAAACATGGTCACTAATAATTCTACTTCAGCTGCCTTATTTTTATTCTTTGATATCTCCTCCTGCTTCACCTTGTGGCTTTGCGACCTTGTTACCACACAGTAGGAAAAAAATCCCAGGGTATAGTTCCTGTAATACAATAGTTGCTTGATTTTCCACTGGCTTTGCAAGCACAGTAACAGCGCTCCTACCTGTGGTCCAGCTATATCGTTACCAAGGGCAAATCGTATTCCTGGAGTTCAGAGTTCCTCTAGTATTCCGACCACCACTTCTCCAATTTTCACTGGACACTCCAATCTCACTTAACATAATGAAACACTCTTCATCTCACCGCAAATTTCACATATTACCAGTTCTTTTTTTTTTGTTTTTTTTTTGTCTGGTAATAGCCCTTATGAATGACATATCTCCTCATCTCTCACCATCTCTTAAAATTGTAATCTTTTTTATTTAGCTCTTCCTGGCATACATGCATAAGCCTCATAAAAACTGAAAGAACTATGGATGCTGTAAATCAGAAACAAAACAGAAGTTGCTAGAAAAGCTCAGCAGGTCTCACAGCAGAAGAAAAAAGTCAGAGTTAAAATTACAGGTCCAGTCACCCTTCCTCAGAATGAGTAAACCCTACCCTCACAAGTAAATTCTTTAGAGAGATCTGGCACTTTCATCTCGACCAGCTCCTGACCAGGTTATGAATTCTGGTGTTTCAGAGATAGTAGGAACTGCAGATGCTGGAGAATCTGAGACAACAAGGTGTAGAGCTGGATGAACACA
>NW_025966885.1:19100-21199 GCF_021869965.1 Rhincodon typus | reverse complement strand
GAACTGGTAATATGTGAAATTTGCGGTGAGATGAAGAGTGTTTCATTGTGTTAAGTGAGATTGGAGTGTCCAGTGAAAATTGGAGAAGTGGTGGTCGGAATACTAGAGGAACTCTGAACTCCAGGAATACGATTTGCCCTTGGTAACGATATAGCTGGACCACAGGTAGGAGCGCTGTTACTGTGCTTGCAAAGCCAGTGGAAAATCAAGCAACTATTGTATTACAGGAACTATACCCTGGGATTTTTTTCCTACTGTGTGGTAACAAGGTCGCAAAGCCACAAGGTGAAGCAGGAGGAGATATCAAAGAATAAAAATAAGGCAGCTGAAGTAGAATTATTAGTGACCATGTTTGACTGAATATCTAAGAGTAAACAAGAACAGGTGGAGGATTAAGTAAATATTTTTAGTCAAATAAATTATTGAATTAAAACAGGATGATGAAAAATAAAGCAGCTGTATCAAAAAGCGTACACAGAAGAAGAATCTGAGTGTATCCCAGAATGTCACTAACGTAAAAATGACTTCTTGATGAAGAAATGGAGACTATCACATGTTCAGGCAAATGAGAAATGACCTATGACAAATAGTTCATCAATTTGTACTGCTGGTGGGTTACAAAAAGCAGTGTTGGGAGCGCATGAATTACCAATAGGACGTGATTGGGGAGTAAACCAAAATGCAAAAACGCTTTCATTAGTCTGGGAACTGTCTTTCATCCTTGAATGTCACTGTACGAGAATAAGAGAGATCTTTAGGCTCCGATTATTCTGTACTTTTGGATTCGGGTCTGTTGGTAGAGTCCATAAGACCATAAGGCCATAAGATATCGAGGAAGAAGTAGGCCACTTGGCCAATTGAGTCTGTTCCACCATTTGATCATGGCTGATTTTGCAAGACGTGTCTTTGCAGCAAAACCTCAGGCAGTAATATAACCAGTACCTTAATATCCATTCCTGCATTTGAGGAACCCTTTACAAGGGCCTTAAGTGATTGTGTAGAACCCCTACCTAAAACAAAAAAGTTGTGATCAGTATTTGTTAACCATAATAGATGAGTCCACTAGATTTCCAGAGGTCATTCCATTATACAGTACTATGGCTAATAAAATTGTGGAAGAGTTACTGAACTTTGTCATTAGATACCAACTACCACAGAAATACAATCAGATCACGTGCCAATTTTTACAGTGGTAATTCATGGAACAAAACAATCCAAATCTATTGCATACCATGCAGAATCACAGGGAGCATTAGAAAGGTGGCATCAAACTTTAAAGACCATGTTGAGGGCTTATAGTCAAGACTACCTAGATGACTGGGATAAAAGCATTCTGTTTGCACTTATTGCAATTTGGGATGCATGAAATGAATCTCTCCAATTAAGTCCTTTTGAATTAGTTTTTGGGCACTGGGTGAGAGTAACATTGATAATAATTTAGAACGGGTGAGTTGGCTAGACAGCATGTAAAAGTAACACAGCATATGATGAAACATGAAGCAGATAAGAAATCAAATGTATGAAATTTTGCCTGTGGGAATAAAGAGTTAGGTTATTTCCAGTGGTAGGTGAACTTTTAATAGCAAATTTTAGTAGGCCTTATCTAATCGAAGGGAAAATCAGTGAGGTGAATGATCTGATAAGAATGTGAGATAGAAAGAAATCTCACAGTGTGTGTCATGTGAATATGGTCAAAAGGTATTTTGATAGGGAAAGAAAGCAAAATGAGCATATATTACCAGCTACAACACAGTGTGAAGAGACAAGTTCAAAGGATTCTGATTTGGATATTCATCAGATTACATTGGATAATGAGGAAGTTCTCAAAATTGGGATAAATAACTGACTTAGATTCCAGAGGAAAATCAAAATGACCTGAAAGAATTATTGCTATCACATGGGGAAATATGTTGAAATAAACTAAGAAATACTAATCTAATTATGATTGTGGTAGAGATGAAAAATGCTGCTCCCATTAAGAAACATCGTTATAGACTTAACCCTCTAAAGTTTGCACAGGTTCAAATGGAGATTGAATGCATTATCTAAGACAACATAATTGAAGTGAGTTGCAGCGACTGGAGCTCACCCATTGTAGT
>NW_025966885.1:9776-18600 GCF_021869965.1 Rhincodon typus | reverse complement strand
TTTCTGAAGAAGGGTCTAGGCCCGAAACGTCAGCCTTCCTGCTCCTCTGATGCTGCTTGGCCTGCTGTGTTCATCCAGCTCTACACCTTATTATCTCAGATTCTCCAGCATCTGCAGTTCCTACTATCTCTGGTATAACAGAGTAATTGGGTTACTTTCATTGAAGTGGTACCTAATCCAAATTGTGTAAGAATATCTGATGATTATAAATTAACTATATTGGAATATCATCCACCTAGCAATTCACCCAAATGTGAAGGATCAGTTCAGAGTTTTGTCAAGAGGCCAGATTTTTTTTTGAAGTTTTATCTGACAAATGCCCATCTGTATCATGAGTTAGTTGAGTCAAACACATAATAATACACATGGGCCTATTAGGCTTGTCACAATGGTAATATGAAATATTGACACTCATTAATTTTTATGGGATTAATTGGTTTTTAAAAGAAATCCACTGACTTAAAATGGTTACAACAATCAGCTGACCACACAGATCAGCCAAGCTTCATGTCAATAACAATGAATCAATAGACTTGTGTGAACAAAACATTAGCAAACCATTGAAGCTTGACCATCCAGGCAAGCGTGAAAAGTCCCCACTTCCTATTTTGATTTTCACAGAAAGTTGGTTCCACTATAACGCATGTTCCGTCCACATGAATTCGCTGTAATGTGATCGATGAATAGGGGAACGCTATTGCTAAAGCATAAACTTGTGTTGGCTATAATGTGATTCCATTGGTGTGGGGAGGAGTACGTGTTGACATCATTATCATTTTACAGGCTTTGTCATGAAGGTGTGCCACGTTAGCACCGAGAGAGTCTCCATGCCCGCATCACATGATCATTTCACAGGCATTGTTGTGAAATGCTTCTTGTGAGAGGCACAGTACAACCTCTTCCCCAAGTCATTTTGACATTTTTTTCAAGGCAAAGTGTTAAATTTACTCTTACTTCATTATTAGACATGAATTAAACATTTATTCAAATTGAGTGATTTTTGAGCGATTTTGAGTGATTTTTTTCGTTTATTCCCACCAACCCCGCTTTTCCTATATGCCCCATTATTTCTACAGCATGATTTTCTATAACGCAATGTTGCACAGGAATGCAACTATCACATTATAGCAGAACCGACTATATTAGACAAGACAGGCATCACTCATCAATCTTGAAAACAGAGAACACAGATATTGAAATACACGAACTAGCTTGTATTCCAGGGAACTGCTTTTTGCGGAATGGTGGGAAATGGATTTGTGACTGCAAAATACTCCCTCTCCCTGGCCTCTCAAAAAGCAAAAGTGCCCAATGTCAGAACTGTTAAAAAATAAACTCAAAAACATTGAGAAAATATTCACTTCTGCTGATGATTCAAGACTTCAATTAAACAACTACGGTCTCATTGTAAGTATATCCTAATAACTTAAAAATATTTAGTCGTTTTATATTACTCTTATTCTGAACACTTTTTAATTTTGTCTGTGTGTGTGAGAGACTTTTGTCTGATGCCACTTTTTAAAATTTTGCTCTGGATTAGTGTACAATGAAATACTGTTTCTTTCACTAAAGAAAACCATGTAATTAGCTCTTTACTGTTTTAACAGATATTTGGTACCTATTTTTCATTAACAAGTGGAGATTAAAAAGATGGAGTCAGTTCATCCTTCTCCATCTGTTTGTAACAGGCTATAATTTGATCTTTCTTCAGGACCTGGAATTTTTCTTGGGGTAAATGACCTAAAGTTTGCAAGGGATTCTGGGGAATAGTGTGTTATTTGGATGGCAATCATTTCAGCACCAAACAGGGACAGCCCTGATGATTGACCATCTTCTTCAGCCTAACATTTTCAAAAGCATGGTGTCTGGATGAAGGCATACAAATGCGAAATGTTTCAAAATCCTACAAATTATTTAGGTCATAGGGTACACAACAAGGCATTACATCCTACCAAAAATGAGTTTCAAGCAACAAGAAATGCACCAAACCAAAAAATATTTCAAGCTCAGATCTTTTCTGGGCGTAGTGTAGCTTAAGGCAAGATTAGACTAAATTTAGCAAACTTTTTGCATTCATTGAACGAACTCATGAAGAAAGGAGTTTTATGCAATTAGATAAAGGATAAAGCTGTCATATCGTGTTAATCAGTGGACTGCTCAATACCTGTACATTACAATGAGTCCATAAAGATTAAGTTAGCACATGCTGCCTCACCACACATGTATTGGATCATGGGAAGGAGAGATCGATTGCATTTACCTCATGCACACTTCTGACAGGCAAATGAAATTCTGACCAGATTTAACCCAAAAATCAAAGATTTGAATTCAAAAGTTTCCTAAATACATAGTTCTAGCTTCCCAATTGATCATAAACCACCAAACTAATTTGAATCCAAAGTCTCCAGTACCCACTTTAGCTGAAGACTAGGTGCAGAGATGGGCTTTGATTTTGTCTGCTAATTAATATAACATTAAGTACAGATGATCAGATGATTATTGCAAGCCTGACATGATGCCCAGATTACCATCTGATGTACAGTTCATCATGGAGGATGTATTTTTCATTGTACATGTAGAAGATGACATCGATAGAGGCTGCTCAGAAGCTCTCTTAATGGTTCTTGGTTACATGAGAACATAGAAGATACAGCGAAAGTGTAGAATATACCAACCTGTCCTCGGCAACTATGGAAACATCCATGTGTACTGTGACATTGGCTGCTTATAGAATTTGCAGAATTTGAAGGTCAGCAGCTGTTCATGGAGATAGATAGTCAAAGTATGTTGAGGAGCTTCCAATGAATAAAATAACTAAAAAACTTCAAAAAATGTGTGCAATTTAATTGCTGCTTATTGGTTCTGGGACAAAAATTGTATCTGACAATGACCTCAGCTTTGTTCAGAACAGTTTTCAAATTTAATGAGTGTGAATGGGAACAAAACACATTAGAATTCCACTGCATTATCCTGCTTGGAATGAAGCAGCAGAACATAATACAAATTATTATCACACTCTTGTCAAACTAATGAAAGAAAGGTCAGATATCACTGAATCACAAGCTCGCAAAACTTTTTTCTATCAATGTAACTCACACTAGTACCAGCAGAAGGGCAGCTGAATTATTTCTTTGAACTAGGTTTTCATTGTGCTAAATATGTCTCCTGCAGTCAGTAGAAGATAAACAATCCAGGCTGACAGAGTCATAATAGGACTAGGACAGAAAAACGTCTGAAGTTGAAGAAGATCAAGGTAAAAGCTTGTCATAAGTAGTCAAAGTGACTACCAGGAAGGGCCACACAAAAAAAACATGGTGCTCATAAAATCTTGGTCAAAATTCTGGACTGTGGAAATGTTAGGTTTGTACATATTGGTCAGATTGTATCTTCAGAGATTCACAAAGGAGTAGGAAGTTGGGAAGAATCAAATAAGTCAAGTGAATGGAAATACCAGTAGTGCACCAACAGTTACTCGAACACAAATTGTGACTAAAAGCAGTTCAGATCAAAGTCAGAGAGCCATGTCTGATAAAATGGAAATTTCAATTTCAAGGGCAAACATCATTGTTGGAGAAAATTTCACCTCAAATTTAGGCCCAAATGGTTCAAACTCCTTATTAAAATTCTAAAAAATTGGGTCAAGAATTAAGGTATCCTCTTAGACACAGTGGGGTTACATTTTATTTACAAATCTATGAGAAACAAGAAATGGATATAAATTACATGGAACTTTGAACAGTCTTTAACTTTTTCATTAAGGAGGGAGGAATGTAATAGCACTCTCTTCCTCAGGTCATTCGAGCATTTGTAAATTTCAAACCAGAATAAAACAGTTCAGTCTGTATTTGAAATTTTCAGGTTGCTCACCATCTCTTTTCTGTCCTACAAGGATATCACAATATTCTAGAAATTCCCAAGTAGCTACCGAGACATTGGAGAGAGATCAGTGAAATTCTTCAGATGAATGTACAAATATGGTGTCAGCTGAATGACACAGCTTTCGATTAGAAATTATGGGTGACTGCCTTTACTTTCGATGTTGTTTAGGCAAAATATAAATCACAAGAGACCACTTAAATGGAACAGCAGGATGCATTTTGTGTTACTAGTAGGTTTTGCATTAATCTGTCACTTGGGAGTATCAATATTTCAATGAACAACCAAAGAAATATGGGTCCTTCACCACTGAACTACAAGGCCAGTTCTACAAGCCCACTTTGTAATTCATTGAACTAAACATCACCAAGCTGTTACTGACGGCTTTAGGACTGCAGCTTTGGCTCGTAAGATTGGGGACTGCAGTGAGAATTATCACAGTCCACTGTGATATACATATACATTGGCTACAATCCTGTATTGTAAAACTATATTTGCAGTTCAAGCTATCAGTCATTAAGAAATACTATAAACAGGATGACACTTCAAAAGGATCAATTATTAAAGTAGTGTTCTGTTTTAGCAGTGGTCAGAACATCTAGACTGGTGAAGGTATATGATGGTGTTTCCACAACTGAAACCTCTTTGACATAAAGTCATTAAAAAATACATTCAACAGGAGGCTCTGGCCTCCTACAGAGACTTTAGTAATTGAACATTGATAATCAGAACACAAGAACACTATACAAGAACAGAGACTCCACTGGATCACACTGGTTATACCCAGTATATCTGAACTGATGGCAATCTGTGATAACCAGATCAGTGAGCAGACTGATCTAACCAGAAGAGCTGGACGACAGAAAATCATTTCTCTTTGTTATAAGAGGTAGTACAAGGAAGACTGAGTAATTACTTGCATCCAGATATTTGGTCCCTTTTTAATCCCAGCGAGTTTATATACCTTTTGAAATCCGAAAAACAATTATTTTTAAAAATAAAAAAAACTTTGGAATGCAAAGCTTTCACAACAAGATATTGCCCAGTGATTACAGAATGGCAAGTGCTCACATCTCACCTGTAAAGTTAGAACTTGGAATCTAGAGAGTAAAAAACTTCATTTTCGTTAAAAATTCATTCATGAGAAATGGGTACTATCGGCTATGCCAACATCTATTCCCCACCTTTAAATTGTTAAGATTAAACAGTTAAGTGTTAACCACACTGCTGTGGGTCTGCAGTCACATGCAGGCCAGGCCAGGTGAGAAAAAAGTTTCCCTTCCTAAGGGGACATTAGTGGAACAGGTGGGATTTCATGACAATCCACATGGTCACCATTAGACTAGTTTTTTTTTATTCCAGAATTTTATTGAATTAAATTCAAATTTTACCATCTGCCACTGTGGGATTCAAATTTATGTCCACAGAAATATCAAACTGGAGTTCTGGATTACTAGTGAAGTTATCACTGTTACACCACTTCTCCTGCATGGACCACCGAAGGAGGTATAAACTATAAGCAATGATTTATAGATATTTTCCAAACAAGTTGCTCATCTCCGGAGCAGGTAGGACTTGAACCCGGGCCTCCTGACCCAGACATAGAGACACTACCACTGCGCCACAATAGCCCTCAGCAATCGTTAATAGCACTGGTCAGATTATCACATCCAAGATGCTGGTGAACTGTGTCAACTGTGGCTCAGTGGTTAGCACTTACATCTGAGTCACAAGATACTAGCTTCAAGTCTCAACAAACAAAATCAAATCAAAGCTGACACTCCCACGCAGTACTGAGGGGACAGCGCATCATCAAATCTGTCATCTTTGCCATAAAATGTTAAATTGAGGCTGCAACTGTCTGTTTGGCTACATGTAAAAGCTCCCATAGCTTTATTCTGAAGAGGAACATAGGAGTTATCTCTGGTTCCCAGATGAATATTTATCCCTAAGTCAACACCTCACCAGGGACCCAGGTTCGATTCCAGCCTTGGGTGACTGCCTGTGTGGAGTTTGCACATTTTCCCCGTCTCTGCGTGGGTTTCCTCCGGGTGCTCCGGTTTCCTCCCACAGTCCAAAGATGTGCAGGATAGGTGGATTGGCAGTGCTAAATTGCTCACAGTGTTCAGGGATGTTTAAGTTAGGTGGGTTAGACATGGGAAATTAGGGGAATGGGTCTGAGTAGGATGCTGTTCACAGGAGCGGTGTAGACTTGTTGGGCTGAAGGGCCTGTTTCCACACTGTAGGGATTCTATGATCTCAGATACAAAGAAAAACAAATTCTTATCATATTGCTGTGCGTAGCAGTTTACTGTATGTGTACACTGGCTGCTCTGTTTCCAACACTAAAACAGCATTTGCACTTCAAAAAGCACTTGGTTGGCTGTAAAGCACTTTGAGTTATGCAGTAGGTGTGAAAAGGATAATATAAACAAGTTTTTATTTGCTTTATGATGAGGCAACAAAGCATCAATTATTGTCTTCAAAGCAGGAATGTTACGATCTTTCCAAGTCCCATACTTCGATGAAATTGCTAAAAATACTTAAAACTATATAAATCTTCTTAGATAATAGGCAGCCGAGCCCATCCCAAAAGCCTTCAAGAAACTATTGTTGAACTTGAGCAGGTGAAGGGAATTTCTGCTGTGCTCTTGAATAGCGAGGTGCATGATCTTGAGCCAAGAATTCTCAACACCCAAAGTTAAATTTTCAAAGCGATATTGTATAATCCGTTTCTATTTGCCTCATTCATCTAAATCTTGCACAAGTTGCCAGGAAAATGGTTAGAGTTACATTGTCCATGGTTCATTTCCATTGATGTCCGGGCAACATATAAAATGTCACGAGTTGCAAAGGTAATGCAACCTTAAATTTATTCATCCATCTCAAAAAGGAGAACTTGTACAAAAGATGCTGATCATGATAAAAGTCATTTGTGAAGGCCGGGATGCTGCATTTAGACAGCAACTTCAGGATTGTGACGAGGATCACCAATGTCCACAGTGATATTAATGTACAAGGGTTTGTGTTCTATCGTTAGCATTTTGTAGGAGCAGGAGTTCAAACCGTCTTTACTCCAAACTTGTGGAACTTTCTTCAGAAGCGCCATCCTGTGAAGGTGAACAGAGGATGAAAACTTATGATCAATTACAAAAGAAGGCAAACATGTTGAATTCTTTACTGCAGAACGCGGTCGAGGCTAGGTTATTAAGTAAAGACAGATTTTTAATCAGTAAGTGAATCAAGTGTTATAGGGATATGGTATGAAAATGGAGTTGAGGACTATCACCTTAGCTATCATCTCACTGAATGATGAGACTCTATGGTCTAGATGGCCTATTTCTTCCCCTATGCCTTATGGTCTCATGCTTACTGACCAAGTACAGAACCAGATGTTAAAATATACCTACTTGGAGCTGGCTGAAGGACAAGGGTAGAGTTAAAAATCAAACCACAACAGTAATTTAATAATGACACAGGAAGAAATTCCTTAGAGAATGCAAGATGTATGCAGTGAAAATAAGGATATTAGAAATACAGGAACGGCTATAATTAGAAAGTTGCCACATTAGAGGTATCAGAGTATTAGGAAGAGAACCCAGGCTTTCCTGTTCTGGCTTTTCTTCTGCTCAGCGTTTTTCAATCTATTTCCAATTTTCTATTATAATTAGGTAAACAGCTCAAACTTGGAAAAAAATAATCCTTTGATAAGAAGAATGCGAGATGAATTTTTATAAGATATTTACCCGATTAACTCATCCCATCGTTGTGGTCCTCTGGCAGAAATTATAAAGACTTAGCAAGAGAAAATACTGAGATTTATGTCAGGTCAAAGGAATACCAATGCACAGTTCCCCAAAAAAAAAAAGGGAGGCACAAGACAGTTATACAAGTGAAAATGCTTAGTCCAGTAAATCTGCAACACTTATACCTGAATTGATTTTAAAGAAAATATTAGATGATAAACTAAACTAAAACCAATACTACTACTGCAGTATTCTTAATGATTTGTTTTAAATTTTATTTCAAATGATTAGCTTTTTCTGTATTCCTTCTTCAGGCAAATAGTTTGGGAGTGGTATGAAACCTGGCAAGATTTTTTTTGTAAAAAAATACTCCATCATTCCAATATAATTTATAAAGCAAAATCAAATGAAAGATTTCAAATGGCTACAGATGAACAAACAGGCAGGTTCAAATTTGCTGCCAAAGTATTCTAATTTCATGATTTATGCATCCTGTGTTCAAAAAAGATAAGCATGACAGGGTCTGACCCAAAATAAAATTATAAACTCATAAAAACCATAACTAAAAGTGAATCAAGAGCACAGTATTTATTGACACAACTGACTGGTGCTTTGCCCCAAGGACAAACAATTTTAGTCAATTTTAATTTTTGCAAATGTCATCTTATTGGGTCCAGCACAACTTGGATCCAAGATCAGATTATTAGTTTATAAAACAAAAGTAAACATGGGGTTGGCCAAATCACACTGAAAGAAATTTCTCACCTCTCCGGGTTGATTTCATTTCCATGGTCCCTTGTGTGGAAAGTCATTGTATATCGGGCAACTTCAAGCGCAGGACGGACAATCTTCATTTTCTGCAGCTGAACTCTGCAAAAAAATAAAAATGGTTAGAAATGCCAAGCACTGGAGGCATGACAAATAAATCTGCATTTTTGAAGGGGCAGATAGTGCTTCAATCTTTTCTATATTTAGACTTATTACATGTCAATGCCTGGCAGTAAAGCAGGTTAATTATATTACAGAGATAGTAGGAACTGCAGATGCTGGAGAATCCGAGACAACAAGGTGCAGAGCTGGATGAACACAGCAGGCCAAGCAGCATCATAGGAGCAAAAAGGCTAACGTTTCGGGCCTAGACCCTTCTTCAGAAATGGGGGAGGGGAAGGGGGTTCTGAAATAAATAGGGAGAGAGTGGGAGG